>NW_019416644.1:246887-270983 GCF_000390285.2 Anoplophora glabripennis
TTACAATTGTGTTTTTTTTACGAAAGTGATAACAAATCGCCAAAAACCAATGTAACGCAAGAAATACTAAATTTATACCATTGGCGTACTTAACTTGAATGACTGACATTTTTACCGGTACTAATTGTTTGTACATATATTTCAACTTTAAAATCAAAATTCTTAATAAGTATTGGGCGGAACTATAAAAATTAAAGTCTGTTGCAAAGAGAATTGTAAGAGCTTTCAATAGAAATATTACTCAACCTCCAATGCCATATAAATATTTTGGGGCGATGCTTACCTTTGCTTGGGGGTGAAAGTGGCGGATTCAATAATACCAGCAAATAATGTCCCCTTTAATCTAAAGTCGACGGGTCTGAGCGTTTTTCTACAATCTTGACGCAGTTCCTGAAAATGGCAATGTTTCGTTTTCATTTGGCCACCCTGTATGTCTGGTATACTCTTTCATATTTAATGGCAACCCCTTTGAAAACATTTAAAAACTTGCCATCTTTTTAATTAATAAATTCTTTTTTCGTTATGAAATCCTGCTTTTCTTTTGGGACGCCCCTCAATAAATAAGATCTGTCCGAATAGGATGTTGAAAAATAACAGAGTAAATGTGGGGCAGATAAACAACAAAAATAATTTAATAGAAGTAAAATATTCAATGGTCCTATATTGTTTTTCCATACTTTTAGAATGTAGAATGTAGAATGTAGAATAATCTTTTATAAAAAAATTTCAAAGTTTGGCTAATTTAATTCAGACCAATTCCTATCATTTTTATATTTATCCTTTTCTAAAAAAAATATGCATACAAAATTTCATGATTACACAAGTAAAAATGTACTCTTGTTTAACTTTGATAAATCGAATTGTTTGCAATTGTAAAATTTCATAACACTGAACCACTTTGAAATGTAACAAATTTGGAATAATTTTCATAAAACAAGTAGCGTTTCATTGTGTTCCAGTATTAAAAAAATTCGTATTTTAGTGAAATAAAATAAACACTGTAAAATATTCGAAAAAATATTTTAATGTCGAGTTACAATGTCCTGTGCAAATTCTATAATTTCTTTTAAACGATAAAACACCTAAAACAGTTATGAAAATTGTTCGAAACTGCGAGATTTCATTGCATATGATAAAATAATTATTACACTGTAAATGCACTCTCGAATGTAAACTTTAATTTTTAACAATAAATAACAATATTTTTTTTCTTTAATAGTTTAAATATAAATATTTTTAAAAATTGGGTAAAAGTTAAATGTTGAGAATAACATCGTGATCCGTAAATTAGCGTTTAAATTTCGTAAGCTTAGTGTAAAATATGGATGAAATATGTTATAATACTTTCAAGATATCTCAAAAAAACTACGATTCTCCTTTAAAAACGAATATTTTCATTGTTGTGGAAAAAGTGATTTTCAGACAGGATTCTGAGACGCCCCACGTTGTTGTTTTTCCTTTTTTATTTAAATAAATGTATAATACCTGTCGCCATTGGCACCTTTTAACACCGTTCAATGAACAGCCAGCGCTGTCTAGCAGTTAGAATCAAAAAGCAGTCGATAACCACCGGACAGCGAGAGCAGTCCAGTCCGTCATCAGTCCCAGCATTAGAAAGGTCACCGTTTGGAGTGAATAAGATTTTTCCAGGTCCATTCCATGCAGACTGCGCAGCCGTCACCGTTCGATGTAGAAGTTTGGCAGTTGAGTTGAATTGGGAATCCAGTTGACATCTACCCGTCGCATCGACCGTCAGCAGCGCAAGGAAGCCAAGCCAAGCCATTTGGTAAGACGTAAAGCGTGGGAAGTCTGCGCAGCCACCACCATTCGCCGTACCAGCTTGGCAGTCGAGCTGAATTTGAAAGGAAAGTTCACCTCCACCTGTCGCAGCGAGCAGTCCTATCCAGCAGCCGTCTAGTCACCTGATCAGATTTCTGCTTAACACCGGAAGCGCTTGTCACAGTTTAACCTTAATTTTAGATTAGTAGTGTAGGTCTGTAAATAATGAAATAACTTTTAATAAATGTAACTATTTATCAAGTGAGACTTTTATTCCTGTGTGAAGTTTAACTTTCTCTAGACCCCTGGACATATCGTGTCTTCACTGTTTCTGCATTGTATACAGAAATTGGCACCCGAAGTAACAGCCGCCGCCAAGACGTCATAGTGACCGACGCACTTCGCCGCTGACGAACGACCAAAGTGAGAACATCACAGTTGCTAATTTACAAAAAAAAGTTTATATAAAAAAGCACTTACTCGTTCTGAAGATATTAGGAATTTAAGAAAGCTTTGGATCCGGACATAACTAAATAAATACAGGGTGTTTGTGTAAATAAGTGCGAAATATTTTAGGGGGTAGTTGCCGAAGTTATTTTGTGAAAAAAAAATTCATATAAACATAGCTCGAAATATGCTCGTTTCCGAGATACACTGTTTAAATTTAATTTTTTTATTTACTTTTATTAATTATTTCAAAGAGTTTTAAAGATATTGACTCGAAATTTGAAACACGCTTTGGAGAGATAAATAGGCATTTTTTAGGGTACCGAATATTTCTACTTGCACCAGTAGCATTTGTGAGAGAATGCCACAAATTTTTTAATAAAAATAAATGGTACGCCACTGACTTTTTCGCGTTTTGATATTTTTTTAGAAATCCGCCATCAATTCTGAGTGAAATTGGTCTCTCCAATTTTTTCCGTAGGATGCACCGTTTTTGAGGAAAAAAATAAAATATATTTTCTTGTAGGCTTTATTAATCTTTTATTTAAGGGTCTCTTTTAATAAAGCGTGGTCAAAGTAAAAATTCAACATTGAAAATAAAAAGTTGATATGAATGTGGGTAAATTCTTCGATTTCGAGATACAGGCTGTTCAAAATTCTTTGAAATAATTAATAAAAATAAATAAAAAATTAAATTTTACGCATCTCGGAAACGAAGCATATCTCCACCTACGTATATATGAACTTTTTTTCACAAAATAACTTTGGCAACCACGTTTTTTTTTTAAATTTTAATTTAATTTTTGCATAACCGAGACACAACTAAATACATAAAAACTTTAATTTGCTGCATTAAATCTGTAGAAAAAAATGTTCTTTCTCTCTTCAGTATTTATTAATTAAATTTATTGCAGTTCTGGGGATATACGAAAATTATTGATCTTCCTTCCGTAAGAGATAAGAATGTCAGGGCAGTAATTAATTATTGTTTCAATGATGGTTCCATATTTTATGCTACTTCCTCTGTATTCTGATAAATTTAGATTATTATTTATTTGAATAATTTGATATTTTTTCAAATTAAATGATAAAATATTTTGGAATATAGATATTATATTGGTAACAAGTTCATTCTACATAACAAAAAGAAAGCATTTAAAAGCTGCAATGTTCAAGACTTGGATAAATAAACAACTCAACACCTCATCAAGTTAGAATTATACTAGGTGTTAGCAGAATAATTAATTTTATTAAGAAAAAGAAGAGAATAATTACTACGTACTTGCGAGGATAAGAGGTACCTACTGCTAGAAATAAAAGACATTGTTTCTATATACATATAACAAACATATCAAAAAATATAATAATTTATATATTTTAGGTTAATGCTTCTACTGTTATTGGTTCTATAAATAATACGCGTGTACGTAAATTTATTTAAAAATGACATCAGTTCTGTTCTGATCATTTAAAATAATATTCTACTATTACTTCTATACTAACATTCTATTATTTATTAAAATGATTTAGCCACATTTAAGTATGTAAGTAACTGTACTGTACTGTACTGTACTGTACTGTACTTTGTCAAAATATTTGCGTGTGTCAAATGTTTAAAACTGTTTTAAATAATGAACCGTTTTTAGAAACTCTAAATGCCAGACTATAAGAAAAGTAATGAACGTCAATAGTACAAGAAATTAAATTAAGTTTTAACCATCATCAAGAAAAAATAATTTACTGTAATTACACGTGCTGTAAAACATTTTGCTCAAAACTAAACACCAAATGAAAGTATATTTTGTACAAATCAATTAACTATGAGCTTAAAATATATAAAAACAAACAAAAGTAACAAGTACACAGAAGTAAAAGTAAAAAAAAGTAAATGGAGAAAAAAAAGAAGCAAACAAAAAAATAATTGAATAATAGAATTACCATTCTTATGCTTTCAATGTATAATATATGTACCTATAAGTAGAGTTAGAGATTTGTGTGGAGATCAATGGTAAAAATTGGTTTTACTTGCTTTTAAAATTTTGACATTGTTTTTTTAACTTTATTTTTTATCTGATTTTGAGTGGATAGTTTCAGTAAACGAAAACGAGTCATACGTCATGATTTAATATTAGAAAATGGTGGGATACTCTTGTCGTATTATGTACCGTTTAACTATAATTAAACAGAAAAAAAATTAATTCAACCGAAATATTTTTATTTCGACCTAGGCTATTTTTGAGAACATTTTTAAATTGCTTTGACTACATTTTCGTCAACTCCATTAGCTTGTGGAAAAAGGTGCAGATACATTTGATTGAAAATATGACCCCTAAATTTTTGAAAATAAATTTCACCACTCGGTAAGGAAACTGGTTAGTCTGTAATAAAGGACCTATAACATTTTAAAATCACTGCAAATTCTTATAGCCCTGGATATTTTAATAACGGGAACAATGGGGGTTACCCAGGGAGAATAACCCACCTATACGTGTATTCAATTAAATTGTTAATTTCATATCTGACCTTTTCACAGATGCCAAAAGGTCTGGTTTTTATATACAGGGTGTTCCAGAATAACGTGTACAACGGAGGACCACATATTTTGGTGTTACACGGAGTGTTTTTTAAAACTTACAACTCCTACAAAATTGATGTATGGTGATAATATCCGTTCATAACTTTTCCTCTTTTTAGGCAATAATGACAACTATGTTTTATTTGATAGGTGATACCATTTGGAAGTTTTTGGGCCTCTTGTAGAATTTTGATTAAATGAGCGGTTTGAGCACAAAAAAATATTTTTAAAATGTGTGTATTATCTTGCCACCCATATTACAATACTTAACAGTGCTAGTAGGCACTGATTTTGTAGATTGACTGTAATTTCAGTGTAATCTTTAAGTCATGGTACCTGCCAATTCTTAATGAGTGTTTACTACGATAAGATATACCACATGTTACTTCGATATGGATACACACACAAACAATCAAATACAATAAAAAATGCTGGAGATAAAAGTAACACAGTTGATGTTGTTAGATTTAGTAACTTATTATAAAAACTGTTCAAAATTACCACCGTTGTTTCTCCAACAAAGGTTAAAGGATACCATTTGCAGTTTTTAAGGGCAATTTTTTTAAACATTTATGGCAATTTGGATATGTCTCCCACAATTCTTCTTCAGTGTTAGATGTGAAAGCATACACTGTTGTTTTCAAAGTACCCCAAAGATAATAGTCGCAAGGTGTTAAGTCTGGTGAACGTACAGGCCAGTTAACAGGAACATTATCCCTTCTACCGATCCATCGATGAGGGAATCTTTGGTGTAGATACTGCCGGACATTAACAGTGAAATGTGGTGGAGTTCAATCATGCATAAACCACATTGCAAAAATTCTAAACAAAATTCGCCATTGAGTCTATTGAGTAGAATAACAGGGTCAATAATAATGCTATCAATACGTTGTAGGTATTTGATTGTTTTTTCTAATTTTTTGAATAAAATTAGGCATGTTGTAAATAATTCTAATTCGTCGTACGTGTGTATCCATATCTAAAATTGAAGTAAGAGGTGGTATATCTCATCATTGTAAACACTCACTAAGAATTCTCAGGTACATTGAGTTAAATATCAGACTGATATTACAGTCAACCTATAAAATCAGTGCCTACTAACACTTCGTTAACCACTATAATATGGGTGGCACAATAATGCAGATATTTAAAAAATATTTTTTTGTACCCAAACCGTTCATTTAATCAAAATTCTACAAGCGGCCCAAAAACTTCTAAATCGTATTACCTATCAGATAAAAAATAGTTGTCATTATTGCCGGAAAGAGGAAAAAATTATGAACGGATATTATCACCATACATCAATTTTGTTGGAGTTGCAGGTGTTAAAAACACTCTGTATAACACCAAAATGTGTAGATTGAACGCAAAAGTCCATGCCCCAAAAATAATCAAAATCAATTAATACGTATTCGAGTTATTTACAAAATTCAAAAAATTTTCACGAAATTTGAAGCCATCTAGCGGCCAAACCAAGCGATTTCGGATATAGGTGAATTAGCCTAAATTCGCCTATTTTGAGTCTACGAATCTGTGATCATCCATTGTACATGTTATTCTGGGACACCCTGTATTTTGGTGTAACTCGACAATCCCTTAATTCTAAAGAAGTTCAGCCATTATTAAATATTTCCAAACCAGGAAAAAATCTGAAAAAAATAGTTTAATTAAAAAAACGACTGTTAGTTTCTGAGCAAAAAAAAAATCTAATTATTGCTGAAATTAAAAAATTATATATAATCTCTGCCAGCCAGCACTTCCATCTTTAGTGATGAAAATATCCAATTTTCTTTTACGTTATATATAATATTAAATTTTTTAAATACACTTCCCAAGAATTAGGTTTCGTCCCCGTTATACATTTAAACTCTTATCCGCGGAAAATAATCTCCAGAATAGCTGCAATTCTAGCTCTTGAGACTAATTTGAAAGAATAAATATTGTCATCAATTTTAATGTTAGGTAATTAAAAATAGTTGCTTAACAAATCTTTCATCTATTTAAAATATATCCTCCGTTTCGGTAAAATTTTATACATATCTATATGTTTGCTTACCATCTGTATTACTTCGCTTCTTCTTCTGCTTCAAATATACTGGATCTGGATGTCCTTTTTCCTTGCACAGATGATAGCAAACGACGGTTACAGGTCGCATGATTCTTCCTACCACAACAAGCACATGCGTAATTAGCACTAGCATTAGCACTTACTTGCGCCCTTCCGGATATCATGGGCCTTNATTGTATTCAATTAAATTGTTAATTTCATATCTGACTTTTTCACAGATATAACAAAATATTAAAATCACATAAAATCTCTGTCAAGTATAGGAACTCTTTCGTCCTTAATGATGAGAATATCCAAATCCTTGTTACGTTGTATATACATACAGTATTCTTTTAAATTTTAAAATACACTTTACACAAAGTTAGCATCTCGTCCCCTTTATACAGGATGAGGTCAAACTTCAAGGGTATAGTTGTTACGATGTCTATTGGAACCTGTGAATCTTAAACCACAGGACCGTCTGCACTTCTCTTGAAATTTCTTCGTATACTTTAGCAATGATTTGTCTCATAATTTATACTTAAATAGCCATTGGGCGAATCCGGTATTGGTAAACAGTCCGCCTGATGGAGAATCGACGGCGGCGTGCTGGTCGTCAAAGCAAATCTGTATTGGTCCACTAGGTCGTTAATCATTTTTTGCATAGTATTCTATAATTAGCTCGTTGTCGAACGCTATCACTTCGCTGGTGCACCACAGTTTTTGACAGTTTGCTAGTTTTAATTTTTTTTTTTATTATATTGTCTCAGGGACATGCAATAAAGTGATTTTTATTTTTTTTCTCCAAAAAGGAAGCAAGATACGAAAAAAATTAAGAGACAAAAAAGTTGTATTTTTAATTGCTTAATGAGCAAAAAATTATAAAAGTTTTTAAAAAAATCAGTGGCTCACATTTTTTTTGTCAAAATATTTGGACGCCGCTGGATTTAATAATTTTAATCAAGTTAAATTAGCCGCTTTCTACAATAAATAACACTACCAAATTTCAACAAAATCGGCCGAAGTATTGAAAATGGTTGTTTAACAAGTCTTTTATCTATGAAAACTATATCCACTGTTTCAATAAAATTTTATACATTTGTATTAGTTTGCTTCTTCTTCTTCTGTTTCGGACATACTGGAGCTAGATGTTCTTTTTTCTTTCACAGATGACAGCGATAATTTCGTAAACGAAGTTACAGGTCGCATGATTCTTCCTACCACAACAAGCACATGCGCACTTAGCATTAGCATTAGCACTTCCCTGCGCCCTTCCGGATATCATAGGCATTTGCTTCCGAGAAATGACATGATGAATCGGCTGCAATTTGACCGCCGGGGGATATCTCCAGCCGNGATATGGATGGTTAAAGCCAAAAGGATGCTTTTGTATTCGTAGTCGAATATCTCCGGGTCAAATTAACGTAGAGAAAAATTTAAAAAAAGGAATTAAAGCTGAATGAACAGGCTATCAAGTCCATATCATGATTTTTGTCTAAAAAATTTTTCCAAGCCCGTGAGCCGAGAAAAAAAAAACGCAAAAAATTGAAAAAAAATTGTTTAGTCTTATTTCTTAGAATTTCGCGATGACAGTCGCTCCTAAAAATTTTGAATTAAGAAATTTGGAAACTAGACATTCAGCGCTTTAAAATGCTTGTTTTAAAACCTTGATACGATCATTTTTAACTGAAATACAGCATTCTAAAAATTCGAAAAATTTGTTTGCTCCCTTAATTTTTTGCAGAAGTATAAAACTTTCAGAGATTATTCTTGAAATAGCATTTAAAATAGTGAGTGATATAAAAAAAATCTTAAAATTTTAATTCGAAAAATACAACGCTCGAAATATTCAATAATAATTTTAAAAAAAGGCAAATTTGATTTTTTAGGTCACGTTTCAAAGTCCAATAACTTTAGTTCAAAAAATTATATTGCAACTTTACAGGAGCATTTTTTGAAGCTTGAAAACTGTACTTTAAGACGGTCTATTTTGTTTTATTTAAAACGTTGAATTTATAATAAAATTTAAAGAAAAACAAAAAACTTTATTTTAAACGCTGAAATTTGTTAAATAAACTTTAATAAAGTTAAAAAAAATATTTGCTTGTTTAACTAATATNAGCATTAGCATTAGCACTTCCCTGCGCCCTTCCGGATATCATAGGCATTTGCTTCCGAGAAATGACATGATGAATCGGCTGCAATTTGACCGCCGGGGGATATCTCCAGCCGGGAGTCTTCGTTGCCATTTCAATCAACGCCACCTCGATGACGTCAGCAGACGGGCATGTGGTTTTCTCTTTAAATAATCTTGCTTCAACTGGCCCTTTATCGAAACCGATTATAAATCGATCTCTAAGCATCATGTCAATTATGCCATCACTAAATTCACAGTTTAACGCCAATCACTTCACTTGGACGGCCAATTCGTTTAAACTTCCTTTTGGGTCTTTCATTGCATTAAAAAACTTAGCACGAGACGGAAGTTTTACCACTTTAAAATGTTTATTACGTAACTCGATTAAAATTTGTAACTTGTAGGCGTCTTCATACAGGGAATTTAACAGTAGGGCTTTCTTACCATCGCCGTCGTCTCATTATTATTGACTATAAATAATTTTCTAATTTTTCTTGTAATCGACCTTGTCACTATTTTCGGCGCTGAATTCTCTCACTGTCCATTATATCATGGGTTTTCAGTCATCACTTTGACTCTTTAGAATTTTTGTTACCAGAAATTATTACCTCTCTACAGAGTCGGCATTCACACTGCTGTACAAACTAAAAAAAAAAGAACGACAAAAACTATGCTAAAAACATGTACAGGGTGTTTCTTGATAACGTGCTAATATTTAAGGAGGTTATTCTTGGATCCATTTTAAGAAAAAAACTTTATATGAACATGTGTCCTAAAAGCCTTAACTTTTAAACTACAAGGTGCCAAAGATTTATGAAAAAACATTTCTTTATAACTTTGGTATTGCCCTAGATATTTTTTCAAATTGGCGTGTACCAGCCTTCTATTCATCGAGATGCATTTTCTGATGTACAAACAATTTTATTATGTTTGCCAGTGACGTCTGTACAGGTTTTGCATTGAATATTGTTGAAGAAAAATGTGTTACGCCACTGCTTTTTCTTAACGTAAAAATCATTTTTGAAATCCTCATTCCTTTCTGAGTAAATGTGGTATCTTGAATTTTTTTCGCTTGACGTACGGTTTTCGCATAAAAAATAAAATGCAAAGACAAACAGTTTTGACAGTTGTCTACCCAGTCTAGTTGTCACGTATTTAAGTCATTAACATTAACAATATTATTTAAAAAACACGGTCCAATATACGAATTCTGAGTTTGCAGACATGCACTACATGTATGAGCTTGCTGATGATAACGCACTGGAAGCCAGGCGGTTGTATGAAGACCGCTTTCCAAATAGAAATATTCCGGATGCCCGAACATTTTCAAACATTCATAGAAGATTGTGCCAAAAGGGAAGTTTTAAACCAGGCAATCATCTAAAAGGAGTACACCGTACTGTAAGAACTCCAGAAATTAAGATAACGGCTTTTAATTCAATTGAGGAAGATTCAGTATTAAGTACAAGAAAAACTGGGAAAAATTTGAATGTCTAACATATTCTTATTTGGAAAATTCTCCATGACTGTTTATTATATCCCTACCATATCCAACAGGTTCAAGCTCTACTACCTCGCGACTTTCCATTACAGATAAACCTGTGCCACTGGTTTCTTCATATAGTGAATGAAAATCCATTATTTGACAGTGATGAAGCCAACTTTTCCAGAAACACCATCCAAAACTTCCACAACAATCACATTTGGGCTGAAGAAAACCCACATGCAATCTTGGAATCCCGTCACCAGGAGCAGTTCTCCGTTAACGTGTGGGTTGTAATATGCGGTGTTTATTTAATTGGATCCTATTTTCTTCATGAGAGGTTAAATAGACATAATTACCGACATTTTCTGGAAGAAGAATTGCCAGATTTGATGGAGGTTGTTCCCATTTCAGTAAGAAATCGACTATGGTTTATGCACGACGGAGCACCAGCGCACTTCAGTGCTCTGGCGCNTTTTCTGATGTACAAACAATTTTATTATTTTTGCCAGTGGCGTCTGTACAGGTTTTATATTGAATATTTTTGAAGAAAAATATGTTACGCCACTGCTTTTTCTTACAGTAAAAATCATACCTGAAATCCTCATTCCTTTCTGAGCAAATGTGGTGTCTTGAATTTTTTCGTTTGACGTACGGTTTTCGCATAAAAAAATAAAATTCATTCATTTGTACGCTGTTATGAAATTAGGTACTAAGTATTAAAAACGATCTAGTAGGTAAAAAGCAGATTTTGTTTTGCAAACATAAACAGTTTAGAAAGTTGTCTACTCAGTCTAGTTGTCACGTATTTAAGTCATTAACATTAACAATATTATTTAAAAAACACGTACCAATATACGAATTCTGAGTTTGCAGACATGCACTACATGTATGAGCTTGCTGACGATAACGCACTGGAAGCCAGGCGGTTGTATGAAGACCACTTTACAAATAGAAATATCCTGGATGCGCGAACGTTTTCAAACATTCATAGAAGATTGTGCGAAAAGGGAAGTTTTAAACCAGACAATCCTCTAAAAGGAGTACACCGTACTGTAAGAACTTCAAAAATTGAGATAGCGGTTTTGAATTCAATTGAGGAAGATTCAGTATGAAGTACAAGAAAGATTGGGAAAAATTTGAATGTTTAACATATTCTTATTTGAAAAATTCTCTATGACTTTTTATTATATCCCTACCATATCCAACGGGTTCAAGCTCTACTACCTCGTGACTTTCCATTACGGATAAACCTTTGCCACTGGTTTCTTCATAATGTGAATGAAAATCCATTATTTGACACTGATGAAACCAACTTTTCCAAAACTTCCACAACAATACATTTGGGCTGAAGAAAACCCACATGCAATCTTGGAATCTCATCACCAGGAGCAGTTTTCCGTTAACGTGTGGGTTGTAATATGCGGTGATTATTTAATTGGATCCTATTTTCTTCATGAGAGGTTAAATAGACATAATTACCGACATTTTCTCGAAGAAGAATTGCCAGATTTGATGGAGGTTTTTCCCATTTTAGTAAGAAATCGACTATGGTTTATGCATGACGGAACAACAGCGCACTTCAGTGCTCTGGCGCGCGAAAATGTAAACCAAAATCACAATAATCGCTGGATAGGTCGCGGTGGACCACATCATAGCCACCTAGGTCCCCAGACCTCAATGCTTTAGATTACTTCCTATGGGGTCATCTCAAAACATTGGTTTACAGCACACCAGTTCATAGTCAAGGGCAGTTGAGAAATCGCATCATAGTTTGTTGTGAAACTATTAGAACCACTCTCGGCATTTTCCAAAGAGTACGTGAGTCCATGAGAAGAGCAGAGGCATATTTGCAGGAGGTGGACATTTCCAACATCTGATGTAATTTATTTCTTTGTGCGTTCTGGTTAATTTTCTTTTACCATTCTAAAATGTATGTAGATTACTATAATTTCATAATTTCAACGTTTAAAAGTTATTATCTTCAATAAATTATTGTTCAAAGTTACATAATTTTTTTTTCTCTTGTAAGTGGTCCAATAAGATGCAAAATGAATTAATTTTATTTTTTTATGCGGAAACCGTACGTCAAACGAAAAAAAAACACCACATTTACTCAGAAAGGAATGAGGATTTCAAAAATTATTTTTCCTTTAAGAAAAAGCAGTGGCGCAACATATTTTTCTTCAAAAATATTCAATACAAAACCTGTACAGACGCCACTGGCAAAAATAATAAAATTGTTTGTACATCAGAAAATGCATCTCGATGAATAGAAGGCGTGTACCAAATTTGAAAAAAATATCTACGGTAATACCAAAGTTATCATAAAAAAATATTTTTTCATTTTTCATAAATCTTAATCACCCTGTACTTCAAAAGATAAGACATTTAGGACATATGTTCATATGAAGTTTTTTTCTTAAAATGTACCCAAGAGCAACTTCCTTAAATATTAGCACGTTATTAAGAAACACCATGTATATTCTTTAAAATAATATACCTATGTAAACATGCACGAAACATGTTTCGGATAGAGTATGAAATGTTTACACTACAGCTGTATAACCTCTAGCGACAGATCATTACGCGGAGGGAGAGACAGCGCTTATCTTTCCCCTGACAATCGCGCATAATGGATTATTTTTACAAAGGATCCTTTTAAGAAAAAGTTAAGAATGGAGGACTCACGAGAATGGTAATGAACTGTTTCGCAAAATTGATAGTGTGTATTTGAGCAAGATTTGGCTGCATTAGTAATATTGGATCCCCTGATCCTCGACCTCGTTTCCTTCGAGGAGGCCTAGCGAGTTCGGAATTATAAAAGTTACGTTTACAGAAATGTTAAAAAGAACAGCCCGGCTTCGTTGACTAATGTACTGAATTTAGAAATTTCTCTATGTCAGCGTTTTTCTTCACGGCGGCGGTCGTGTATTGCATAAACAAGGCAATTATAAAGAAAAATTCTTAGGGGGTTTGTGACCTTAATCTTAGTAGTAGTCGATGATGAGGGAAAATTTAAATATTGTTATATTCTAGATGTTTCGTCGCTTCATTGAACTATATTCAGGATAATAAGGACATTGCTACAATATATACAGGGATGGCCAAAAGTACGAAATAAAATTCATATCTTTTGAATGAGTTAATTTTTTTTAAAACGCCGAAACACGTTAACTGATTTTGATTTTTTCCCATCTTTCGGTTATATAATAATTAATTTTTCTTNATAATAAATAATCGCTGGATAGGTCGTGGTGGACCACATCATAGCCACCTAGGTCCCCAGACCTCAATGATTTAGATTACTTCCTATGAGGTCATCTCAAAACATTGGTTTACAGCACACCAGTTCATAGTCAAGAGCAGTTGTGAAATCGCATCATAGTTTGTTGTGAAACTATTAGAACCACTCCCGGCATTTTCCAAAGAGTACGTGAGTCCTTGAGAAGAAGAGCAGAGGCATATTTGCAGGAGGTGGACATTAGCAACATCTGATATAATTTATTTCTTTGTGCGTTCTGGGTAATTTTCTTTTACCATTCCAAAATGTATGTAGATTACTGTAATTTCATAATTTCAACGTTTAAAAGTTATTATCTTCAATAAATTATTGTTCAAAGTTACATAAATATTTTTTTTCTCTCGTAAGTGGTCCAATAAGATGCAAAATGAATTAATTTTATTTTTTTATGCGAAAACCGTACGTCAAACGAAAAAAATTCAAGACACCACATTTACTCAGAAAGGAATGAGGATTTCAAAAACGATTTTTATTTTAAGAAAAAGCAGTGGCGTAACATATTTTTCTTCAAAAATATTCAATACAAAACCTGTACAAACGCCACTGGCAAAAATAATAAAATTGTTTGTACATTAGAAAATGCATCTCGATGAATAGAAGGCGTGTACCAAATTTGAAAAAAATATCTACGGTAATACCAAAGTTATCATAAAAAAATATTTTTTCATAAATCTTAATCACCCTGTACTTCAAAAGATAAGACATTTAGGACATATGTTCATATGAAGTTTTTTTCTTAAAATGTACCTAAGAATAACTTCCTTAAATATTAGCACGTTATTAAGAAACACCATGTATATTCATTTAAATAATNAACTTTACAGGAGCATTTTTTGAAGCTTGAAAACTGTACTTTAAGACGGTCTATTTTGTTTTATTTAAAACGTTGAATTTATAATAAAATTTAAAGAAAAACAAAAAACTTTATTTTAAACGCTGAAATTTGTTAAATAAACTTTAATAAAGTTAAAAAAAATATTTGCTTGTTTAACTAATATATTTTCGAACTATAATCTTAAAAAAGTATAATCAACGAAAAAAAAATTTTTGTTACTGAGGGTTGCTTTCGCTGTACAGCAAGAAATAAACGCTCTCTCAACGGTAATAATAAATAATTTTATTGAAAATTAATGTATAGAAAAGTTGTATGGAAAAAACGTGTTGACGGTGTGAGTGTTCGTTGGAGAGTCCCTTCTCTCGTAGGTAATTTGGTAGTTGCTTGTAGAAGTCCCTGCTCCTTGGCGCCACTCTGCAGGGGTCGTCTTCCGTGAACCCCGTGGTGCGTCCGGCGGCGTTCTTGACGTTGTGCTTAAAAATGGGTCACTTGCGAACATGTGTACCCACATTACTATAATATTGTATAAAATACGAAGAAATACGGTTTTTCAATAAATTGTCCCGAGATTCAGTTTTACCCATATTTTTTCATGATGAAATTATGTAGTAGAAATGTAAATGTAATTTGGAAATGTAATTCATTCTCGTAATTCGAGAATTATATTTTTGAATATTAGAATGAGATAGAGAGAACACCTGCTCGGTAAATGGAGCTCACCTGGCGCATGCTATGTGTCTAACGGAGAGAAGGGAGAATGTTGATTTCATTTTATATTTGTACAATGATCGGAAAAATCCTAAAAATATCAATATTAGTAAATTTGCTTTGAAAATGTAATTTTTAAATAAATTGTTTAAAATAGTCGGCCATATTGGATCAGCCATTTTGAATTTAAAAACTGCTATAATGTCAATTTAACTAAATTTTCTTTGAAATTTGTAGTTTTTAAATAATTTTTTAAAAAAGTCGGCCATATTGGATCAGCCATTTTGAATTTTTATTTTCTGATATAATATTCTTGCTCAGCGACTTCGTAAACCCTATAATATCAATTTGATTAAAATTGCTTTGAAAATTGTAATTTTTTAATAAATTGTTTAAAAAAAGTCGGCCATATTGGATCAGCCATTTTGAATTTTTATTTTTTACATTATATTCTTATTTAGTGACCTCGAAAACCCCTATAGTATCAGTTTGATTAAAATTGGTTAGAAATTTTTTGATTTATTTAAAATAATCTTTGAAAAACCATTTTTTTATTGTTTAATTAAATAATAATTAGCATATAAATATAAGTTTAACTTTTTTCTATAAGCCATTTCAAGGCGATTGCAACAGGTTTTATTAAAATCCAAGGCTCTGCTAATTATTCCGAAATAATGCATATTTTTAAGCTACTTTTACTCTACTAATTTACATATATGTCACACTGGGTTCTAGAACTGAACCTCGTCTAAGACTGTTTAAGTCTGGACTTTCCTGCTTTGGTTTTGGAGCCATTTTCATGAGTCTGATCTATTAAATTTTGAAAGGCAAAAGAATGGGAAGGGATGACCGGATAATACCCAGGCCTCAATCTGCCTTGTGCTCGGATGGAACTATCAGGGATCCTAAGGGGAATCTCTGAAGCCTCGATCTACCTACTCCTTGCTTAGAGAGGGTGAATGGTTAAGGTAAAAGGATGGGAAGAATCGACCGAAAGATACCGACGCCTCAATCTGCCTATTCTTCGGATCGAACTGTTAAGGTTCTCTAGGGGACCTGTTGGAGAATCTGAATTTCACTGATAGATTAACTCACTCTCTACTGTCCTGTCTGTACTGTGCTACAGTTAAGAGTATTATTTTCAATACAAACATACCGATTCCTAAAATATTTGTTTTTGAAATATGCATGTTTGATTGCATAACCAGATTTTATATTACCCGTTAAACACTTAGTCAAACATAGGATTATTGCAAGAAGTGTTTTACCATATTCCAGATATAGGAGACTATCAAAAACAAAATTGCTAAAACAGGATTTAATACATATGCTTGATTTAGGTATTTGTCATAATCTTCATTGTTATCTTCGCCATTGCGTATGCTTCAGATAAAAGAATCACCGACAATTAAATATAAATTACCATACCAAATCAGTATCCTTTTCTACATATAAAAAATTACGAGTAAGTCTTAAAAGGATATAATAGATTTTACTAGATTGAATTAATTATTATATCAACGCTTCTTTTTATAATTAAACGTTATATATTTTATTTCTGAAAATATAATTTTTACCATTTATTGTGAAAAAAAGGGCGAATCTTTAGTTGTCTACAAAGTATTCGAATATAAAAGTGTAAATGTTTTATAAACGTTCTATTTCCATCAATGTGTTATTTAAATTTATTTTAAAACGTATTCTTTTTAAAACAGCCAACTTCAAATACGATGGATGCGTTGTGTTTTCCTTTTCTTCATATCAATTTATGAAACTACTTCAAACTTGTTTGTCAGATAATTTTAATCCCTTCTTAAACTTGTAAACTTTTAAAATAGTCTTTAAATGGTTTTCGATTTAACTTTAGACGAACCACAGCGTTTTAAATTTATGTTGTAAACTTTTTTTGTAAATCAGTAGTGGAAACTTTTAATTGTGAATAATATTTCGTGAAACATGTCATACCATTTAAGACATGTAACGTATTTGGATTAACGGGATTTTGGATAGTTTGTACATTTTTTTTATTTTCTGTAGGAAGTATTTATATGTTTATTCGTGAAAACATTATGCAAATTTTTATATTAAAAGTTGGCTCTCATAATTTGTGAAATTAATAACTGGGCAAAATTTTAAGAAAACTATTTAAAATCAATAAAGATCATATCACAGGAACGATTTCAAAAATCGAAGTCATGCTTAGTTGACACTAAATTATTATTAACAGTTAGTTATCTATATGAGTTTGAAAAGGTTAATGCAGTGTAAATCATTTCAAGCAGCATTCTCTTTCATTTTCATAAAAGAGCTAATGGAGTAAAGTTTATGATAATATAAATAGAGCAAAATTTAGCAGTGATAACCAAAAATTTATAGTTATCGTGTTGTGAGATGGTATTGTGAGAAACAACACTACACACTCTCCGTATTTGTAATGAATTTTCACAATGTTTGCTTACTCTATTTTGTCTAACCGCAACATATGATAACTACTCTGCGGACTAATGCCCCGACTATCATTTCTGGATGTGCTACCCGCCCTAAAAATATTTTAGGGTGGATAGGCAGTTTAGGAGTAATCTGTATAATTATTATTTACCAGTTTGGCAAATATTTCCGTATACCCAGATTTCAGTGATTTCAGTGTACGACTTAATTTGAAAAGGATTTAGGAAAATATTTCGTATTAATTTGAAATAACTTAATATCTTTCATCAGTAATGTGTATGTGCTAATAAAACATTACGCTTTATTTCTATATAACTGATATTTGATTGTTGAAAGAGCAGATTTGCAATAATTGGAATGTCCTACTATTTCAAAATAAATCGAATCCATTTCTCCGAGAATGTTAACTCCTCGAAAAAATGTTCCGCTTGCAGAAGACTCTGCCTAAGGGTCTATTAAACAACAGGGTCTGCCCATCAGAGAGATGTCCCAAATAAACTAAATCTTATTCAACTTGGATAGCACATACATCCAAGGCGGAGGCGCACAATTCTCGGTTCTTGGAATAATAAATAGTAAACCGGAATAAATAGAATCCTTTACAGAAAAATTTCCCGGATGTGCAGCTGAAATTTCATTAGATTCAGGAGCCGAGCTTAGCGAAAAATTGTCAGGATTTGCATATTAATTTGAGCTGGATTTATGATATCGCATATAAATTGTTCATAACGTTTTTTAGGAAGTAAAGAAGCCATTATACTTACATTTATATCTTTATTTTGACACAATTTTAATAGTTTTTTTGCAGACATATTTTAAATTTTTTCTAAATTAATGATACTAGATATTTTACCAACAAATTTTGTCTTATAAAGTAAACTGTGTTTATAGGATGTTAAATCTTATAAAAACATACATTTCTCTTTAATTAATGCAAATATTCTTTAATTTTCATCCATCCCATTTCAAATCGCAAATTATAGTCGAGGCAAACTATACATATACAGAGTGTTCCACCTAAGAGGGATTCTTCTGTAACTCTGACTGTGAAATTTATAAAAAAATGGTTTTAATAAAAGTTGTCTGAAATCATGTGGGCCATGTAAAGAAAATATTTTTAGCTTTACAGGGTGTTCCATTTCGCGTGAGCGCTACATAACTTTGTTATTTTAAATTGAAAACGCTGTATATTATATCATTTTTGAATTCCTTGGTTAATATTAGGTAGAGTTTATAAAATGTGTAAACTTACCGTTTTCGAGATAATCAGTTGTTTTTGAAAAAAAAAAATCACGATTTCAGCTCTCTAAATGATGGGGTTGAAAAACTTTTTTTTTCAGATGGAATTACCCATATTAATTGTCATAGGTGAATGCAAAATTGAATGCCCTTTCGACTGATATAAATTTGTCTATACTTATCTCTAAATGTTTTCCAGAAAAATCAAGTTCGATAAAGTAGCTATGTAACAACGTCAAGAAGGCCTTGCAATTGTATTAGTACAACGTCGATACATAGGATTTTACAAAAGCACAAGTACAGTGTAACGCGTGCGGTCGGTTTTTCTTTTTAGTTATTTAGTTTATCTATGGTGTGTGCACCTCCTGTGACTAATGTTCGGAAAGGTCTGTAAAATTTAACGTCATTCATGTCGCTGTTCGGGCTCCAATTTTGTAACGCTTAAATTTGTCCACCCTCAGTATGACTAACAAATTTTCGGGAACGGACTTTTGCAATAACTATCGCGTCCCTGACGTCCCTGTTTGGACGGTAAATTTTGTAACGGTCTTTTATTCTTTTGACTGAACTCTAAACGGAAAAAATTATTTAACAATTTATTTACTGTTTTTAGACGTCACGGGCGTCCCTATTCGGACGCCGATTTTCGTGACGCTCCTTCGACTAACGGAATGTATCGGCGGCGGTGGTCGGCGGCCAGGGGGAATGAGTAACGTCACAGGGACGAACTCCGGTTGCTATTTTTTTCTACTAGGTTAGTCTCGGGCGCCAGTTTCCCTATATTTTACGTAGGGAAAACTCCACGTAACCCTTACCCTCGGTTTAGAGTAAAGTACACAGGTAGCTGCAGTGAAGAAAGTTAAAATTCCAGGGGTCGGCTGTATTTATTTCGAATTAAAACGGCAGAGAGTAGTTTTCTCAGTGTATTTTTATTTTAAATATAATATTAAACGGAATTATTTATTTCGATAAAACGGTATCAGCGTTTTTGCTGATTCGGAATTTTATCAGTTTACTTCGGTTTTGAAAGAAATACACCTATTAACTTTACTAGATTTATTCACAATGAAAATCTTAAAACTTTGTACAAACCAAAAATCGCGTCAATTTATTTTTACCCACTACTAAATGACTGGAAATATTTACAGGTTAAATGAATAATAACTATACAACATAACGGTGTCGGAGACAAGACTAGAAATTAAAGATTTACAATCTTACTTATCGCCTTTTTAGTTCCACCTTTTTAGTATCACCCAAGTTTTATACGTCCTGGTGGCCGACGTCGTCGGACTCTCAGTATACAACGCTTCCCGATCTGATGGGTATACACGCCGATCAGGGAGAACCGTACATATACTATATGGGAACGACCCGGAGATTGGGTATACACGCCGAACCTCTAAGTCTTAGTTCTTCACTCTGCGTAAATCCTGGTGCGGGACACCGAGCAACGCTGAAGTAAACACGAAGGCTCCGTGAAGATTGGGTATACACACCGAATCTCACGGGTGCTCTGTCGTGTGGGTTGAGAAGGACGGTGGAATTTGTGTGCGGGTTACCAAGAATATTTTTCTCGGGCCCACAGTAATTCCACACTTAAAGCGTACAAATCTTTTCGGACTTGTACTCGGTCGGAACAGAAAATAATTCTTACTAGGTTTACTGGTTATTCTTGGAAGGCTTCGGTGGATATTACTTGCTGCTGGTGGTCTTTTTGTCAAAACTGCCGGTTTTGGGGGAATGTACTTCGCTTTTGTCTTTGAACTCCTTAGTTAATATTAGGTAGAGTTTATTAAATTTACATGGTGTTTAAAACTCACCGTATTCGAGGGTGTTCTATTTAAAATAACAGGGTGTTCTATTTAAAATAACAAAGTTATGTAGCGTCCACGTGAAATGGAACACCCTCGTAAAGTTAAAAATATTTTCTTTATATGGCCCACACCCACATGATTCCAGGCAACTTTTATTAAAACCATTTTTTATAAATTTTACAGTTACAGAGTTACAGAAGAATCCCTCTTAAGTGGAACACCCTGTAGAGGGTATTCCATAAGATGACAAACAGAGCAAGACTGAATTCTAGATATTAAAATATTAAGATTTAGTCCAACTTATTTTACTTCAAAAGATTAAATCAAAAAATATAATTATTTTACTTCAAAAGATTAAATCAAAAAATATAATAATAGACATACCTATAATCCGAGTACAGTGACAGGATATGCATGGAATCTTCCCCTTCGTGTCCGCATAACCTGCATCTCGTAATTAGATTCAATACTGTTGATACGCTTATTTCGATGTTCATGGCCCGTCAGATGTTCTGTGATAGTTCTAATACTGCTACTGCTGAATATGTTGATTTTCTAAATTGCTTCAGACTATTCAGACATTCTTCCAATAACAGAACCTTGATCAAGTTATCAATATTTGTTGGAGCCCAAGTATTTGCCAATACGTTATATTGCATATGTGAATAATGAGTTCTTTTTGCACAAAGGTCTTTCCGTTATTCTCAGTTTTTATAACTTTTTTTATTTCTGATTTTGTTATTCAATGGAATTATTTTGTCAACCAATTTTTCCTTTCACTTCAAATTTTAAATTGGAAAGTAACATCGGGCATCGTACATCACGCTGGTCTCGACCGGGAACTTATTTGTCACTCGACACGTGTACTTGGCGATTGTCATTAGAATTAATTTTATTCGTTAAGTACCTCGAATATTGAAAAATAGTTCTCACGTTCAGATTGACTTGACCTATTTCAATTCATGATGCTCAAAATTGGGTAAAACAGGTGGAGGATATTAAAATGGAATTCATGTACTCTGATCTGCAGATAGATCCTCAGGGATCACATTTGGGACCTTTACTATTTTTTATATATATCAACGATATCCGTCATTGTTTCAAATTTTGTAAATTTTTACTCTACGCAGACGATTTGAAAATTTACTCTCAAAGAAATAATTCCGATAATTGTATTGCCTACCAGGAAGATTTAAACTTCAATTAAATTTAAGTAAATGTTTCTATATTTGTTTTACCTGTAACCAAAATATATACTCTAATAATTATAACTTTAATAAGTATATTTTAAATCAAGTTGAAGAAATAAAAGATCTTGGGGTTATATTTGATAAGATAATGAGTTTTTCTTCACATATTGATTATATACCTTTAAAAAGCAACAAAATGCTTGGTTTCATTGTCAGAGTTTGCAAAAATTTTAGGTCGATTTTTGCTATTAAGTCTGTATATTTTGCATACGTGCACAGCATAATTAATTTTGCATCTGTTGTATGGAGTCCTCAATATACNAGTTAACGTGTTTTGGCGTTTAAAAAAAATGACTCATTCAAAAGATATGAATATTATTCCGTACTTCTGGCCATCCCTGTACAATAGCTTCCATTGACTGAAACGAATTGAATTAGATCAAGTTGATATAATTTTGCTTCATTTAGAAATTAGAAACTTTTAAATATTTATTTGATTCCATTTTTTTCTTAATATAATTCTGCAATTTTTTTTCAAGTAAGATTTAATATAACGTAACTGTTCCTATTAACCACCCTCTAAAGCATATTTGATGTTTTTTGCATAATAAGGACTTTGTTATGTGATAAATATCTATGTGGAGAAAAATATATTTTTTTGAAAATACAGAAACAAATTTTCCTGGTACCGACAAAAATTCAACCATAACACCTAAAAAATACTTTTTACCTACCTATTACCGATCATGTCATAAAATGCACTCCGGCAAAAAAAATAAGCTTACTACAGCTGTAGAAAAATGTTCATATAAAGTAATATGTATTAGGAAAAGCTATAAAAACACCTCAATTTTAAAACATAAAAAATACCTTAAAATGCATTTGAAATTACAATAACGAAATGGAAGTTCGCTATTAGGACATGCAGTAAATGTTAGTACCTATTACCAACTCTATAAAAATTTTAATACATCGATGACGGGAACTGTATGGTGTTCATGTATGTCTACATTGTCTACCCAGTTCTCTCCTAGAATTATCATGAGCTATAAGCTACGTTTTCAGATAGGTCAATGTCCAGGTGATTTGGCGACATGTGTTTTCAGTTGACAGAAAGTAATAGTTCATGGCGCAAAAAATAATGAATATCGCGGATTAGCCCGGATCAAAACATCTGTGGACCAGTCGCTTACTTCTCTTGTTTGTAAACAGTATATTCAAAGGAGTTATATACTGAGTCCTGTGGTTCCTGATTTGTATCTTATTAATTCGTTATTTTATATACTGGAAATATATTACATCAACTTACAAGGAAAAGTTATGTATTTAGTTGAGTAAGATAAGATTTTGACTTCGGAAAAATTAGCAGACCGACTAACTTTTCAGGACACCGTTGTGAGGGTGTTAGAAACAACATCTAAAAAGTTACTAACCGTAGAGTGTACGCTTGATTATTTTTTTTTAACAAATTAGTTGCAAAATTCCATTGTTTACTGTATACCTTAACAAATTTTCTTTAAATGAATTGCGACAATCGAAAAACGGGCAATTTTACATGAAAAATGTTTATAAAGTTATTTTCTAAAATGAAAACTGTAAGTTGTAGAATATTTTTTTAATTCGTACGAAAATGTAAAGCATCGGCACTTGCGCGCAGGAGTCGAGGAGCGCGCTATCCGCTAAATTTGTTATAACTTTTGATGTATTTGATCAAATTAAGTCCAGAAAAATTTAAATTAAAGAAGAATCTTGTAGCTGACAAATTATCATGATTTTAAAATCGAAAAATATATTACAGGAATAGTGTGTAAAAAAAGTTACGTAACTGTAGAATTTCTACAAAATTAATTAAAGATCTGCCATTTTTTTAATTTTTAAGATAAAGATCTTCTGCAAAAAATTAAGGGAGCAAAAAAATTTTTCGAATATTTAGTGATTTTTCAGAATGCTGTATCTCAGTTAAAAATGATCGTATCAAGGTTTTAAAAAAAGCATTTTAAAGCGCCGAATGTCTAGTTTCCAGATTTCTTAGCTCAAAATTTTTAGGAGCGACAGTCATCGCGAAATTCTAAGAAATAAGACTAAAA
>NW_019416644.1:271289-411123 GCF_000390285.2 Anoplophora glabripennis
GTCAGAGTTTGCAAAAATTTTAGGTCGATTTTTGCTATTAAGTCTGTATATTTTGCATACGTGCACAGCATAATTAATTTTGCATCTATCGTATGGAGTCCTCAATATACCATATATAAGTCTCGACTTGAGGCCATACAGAACAGATTTATGCGATATTTACACTACAAGGAGAGTGGTGTGTATTCTTTTCATTGTAGCACGATGTTACGAAATCATTATCATATTATTTCATTGGAGAATCGAAGAATTATTGCCGAAACAGTATTTTTGTATAAGCTTCTTAATGATTTTATCGATTCCCCAGATTTATTAGCTTTGATCAGTTTACATGTACCACAACATGATTTTAGAGTAAATGCACTGTTTCATGAGACTTTTTATCGAACTAATTCTGGTCAAAATTCTCCTATAAACAGAATATGCAGACATTTTAACTTATACTGTAGTACTCTAGATATTTTTCATATTTCGCTCATTAGTTTTAAAAGATTTTTAAAGGGAACTATTATTGTAAATTAACATTTTCTATTATAATAATCATTTCTGTACTTTTATATTCAATTAGCTTTAAGTAATTTGTGGACATAGTTTTGGGCTATAAAGCCTGTCTTTGTCCCTTCTTCATAAATAAATAAATAAATAAATAAATAAATAAATAAATAAATAAATAAATAAATAGTAGTAAGAGATAGGCGAATTATAATTAATAATAATAATATCTCTACCCGACTTCTGTTACCCCAGAAGTTGGAGACTTGTGCGGGAGAGGGCGCGGCATATTATTAGTAGGCCGCATGATACGAAAATTTGGTTTAATAGTTGGACTCCAACTCTGCGTAATTGGAAAAAATTCTTGGCGGCATTTCCTCCAAAGAGAAACAATAGTTCTTTTAATGCTTATACGACTTGACGCTTATAAAAAGTTGTCACTTTTAAAAATTGTCAAGCAAATTAATCGAATTAATTACAGTCACACACAGAAAGAAGTCTGAAAGTCTGAAGGTCAGACCATGTTTTCGGGGTCGCTGAATCCGAATATAGACTATGTTCCTTGCATCAAACAATTCAACTAGGTGCTGTGTAACGTCGCTATTGGATTTATGGGGTTATGAGGTTATGGGGTTAGGGGGTTAGGGGGATTATAGGGTTAAATATATTCTGTCTATAGAACCCTGATATATCCCGCGATGATAGATCAAGTCAAACTACTGAGTAGTTATTGGACTTATCGGTTATGGGGTTAAGGGAATAAATGGTTATGGTGTTAGGAGGTTTGGGGTTGAATGTATAGGATTATGGGATTATTGTGGGTGCACAGCTCCCTTTACAGGACCGTTGTGTGTAATAGGATTTGACAGCTTGGGTTATGAGGTGATGTGGGATTATCGGTAAAACCTGGCGTGAATAATAAGAATTTTATTTTTAGGGAGTTATGAATTAGCTTTTTTTCATTGGGGTTAAATGGATTCAGCGACCCCGAAAACTTATAGTAGACAGTCTGACCTTCAGACTAGTAGACATAGTCTGATCTTTAGACTCGAAAAACAATTTTTGTGTGGCTGTGTTATTTACGGAATTAAGGAACCCAAAATCCAAGAATCAATTTCGATGCGTAATTTCGATTCTATTATGACTTGCTTTCATATTTAGGTAATTTAAGTACACAAACTTTAGATTATGATGTAACAGTGAAATATGATACTGAAACAGTAAGTGTGAAGCGACCTCGATTAGAGCAGCGGTGTGCAGGGTTGAATAAGTCGACTTGTTTTTGTTTTAGCGGCGTTGTCCAGTAAGCATATTAGCAAAACAGTTTCCATCACAAACCGTGAATAAGAATTCAGCAATAAATTCCAATACTCAATGTCAGATATTGTTAATACGCCCAACACCAAATGTATACACCTGTTTCAAAATAGGACATCTGGAAAACAAATGCTTTCTTAAAAATTTCATATAACAGCGTCGTAGCCCTATGCGCTTCACGCGTTTACGGTATGATAAGACTATAGTGCCGACAAAAGTTATATGAGTAAATGTATATGAGGTTGGTTGATACTAGGCTTGCCAGATCTCTCCGGGTTAACATGTCATTTCTCCGGGATTTCTTTGTTGCGGAAAAATTATGATTTTTAAAATTTTTAAAAATTTCTTTCTGATTCCGGCCCTTTTTTTAGCTATCGATTTCTTCAAAAACAATTCTCCCAGATTTCTTCCTGTTTCTGCCCTCCTTTTTTAATTTCGAAAGCATTTATTATTGAATAACTATTGCGCAAACTCTTTTCCATATGACCAATATAAATGTACCGTTAGCATTAGACACGTGCAAAAACACAAACAAATCACAGGCCAGATGCGTTGTTATATTATGACAATGAAATAAAGTATTCAGTATTCTTAGATTTCTATGATTTGACTGATTTGTCGTGTGCAGTGTGAGTGTTTTTATTAGGTACGGGTTTCTTATGTCCAGAAAATTATAATAGTTGAATACAGTATTTAGTTATTCATTGAAAATGGGAACTCCAGAGCCCGGCCCTTCTAATTCGAAAAAGTCAAAATACTCGACTTACTTTCAAGATAGTTGGCTTGTTGATGCTAATTATAAACGTTGGTTGAGGAAAATAATTGATACCATAACAGCAAGATATTTTTTTTATGTAATATCACATATACCATTAAACACGACGGTAAAAAGGCTATCAAAATACATGTGAACAGCAAAAGACATCAAATATGCATAAAAAATCAAGCAACAAATCAACTGTTGACTGCTTTTATGCCAAAAAGGGAAATTGAGGATGAAAATTTAATAATAATTATCGAGGTAGCCCAAGTGTATCACGGAATTTGTCATCATCACAGTTACTTGAGTATAGACTGTGGGATAAAGATAGATACATAGATAGATATATTTATTAGTCCAACTAGAGCATTACAGCTTTGCTATGGGATAAGTCAACTCTACATAATACAATATAATTGCATGTTAAAAAAAGGCATATAGGCCGATCCACATTAATTACAGTACAAACAATAAATAAGTAAAATAATAAATACAATATAAACATATGATAATATACAACCTACAACAGATTAAAATTAAAATAACCTAACAGCTATTATCAAAAAATTCCTGAATGGAGTATGCACAAATTTTTAATAAATATATTTTAACATTTTTTCTAAATAGATGAAAGTTATTTATGTTTTTCAAATGTTGAGGTAAATGGTTAAATAACCTCAGTCCCAAAACATTGTGAGCTTTTAGTCATGCCGAGGCGTTTGAAGGGGACACAAAAATTATGTTTGTTACGAGTATCATGACAGTGGACAGATACATTGGTAGTAAAACGTTCTTTATTTTTATAAATATATAACAATATTTCGAGGATATACAAACTTTTCAACGGGAGAATACCAAATTCAGTGAATAAAGGGCGGCATGATTGGTTCGGGGGTACTCCAGCTATACATCTGATAATACGTTTCTGGGCAATGAAAACGCTATCTCCCTACATGAACTTCTCCAAAATAATAATTCCATATGCTAACCTTGATTGAACTTGTGCAAAATAAAAGAAAATTAACTGAGGTATTTCTAAAACATCCTTCAAAATTCTAGTTTGATAACACTTTGAATTTAATATATTGGTAAGTTTATCACAGTGACTCCCAAATGTCAAAGTTTCATCTAAAATGATGCCTAAAAACGAAACAGTTTTACTTTTCTCGATACTGATATTATTAAACTTTATATTTAGGGAGGATGATATCCGACTTTGAGGTGTATGAAACATTATATAGTTTGTTTTAGCACTATTAAAGAATAAATAATTTTTACTAAACCATCTACATAAATCGGAAATATCTGCGTTTATGTTATTTTGAAGAGATATTTCACACTTATTTGAAAAGAGGAGCGAGGTATCGTCAGCATATTGCGAAACAGATGCACCAGGAATTATTTTTGGCAATTCATTAATATAAATAATAAACAGTATAGGCCCTAGAACAGAACCTTGGGGGACACCAATATCATTACTTAATATGGAAGATATATAAGTGGTTTTTTTATTACTTTCATATTTGTGTATTTTGACCATTTGCTTTCTTCCCCTTATATATGAAGAGAACCAAGCTTGTGCCAAACCTCTCATCCCATAAGCCTGGAGCTTTGTTAGTAGCAAGTCATGGTTAACACAATCAAAAGCCCGACTAAGATCGCAAAAAATTCCAGTCGGACTATTACTTGCTTCAATAGCATCCAATATTTCTTCATAAAAAGAGATTATAGCGGTCGTAGTCGAATGACCTTCACGAAAACCATGTTGATTTTCGTTAATGATTTTATTATTTTTCAAAAAAGTAAGCAACTGCGAGAGCATTGCATATTCAAAGATTTTTGAAATTACCGGGGGTACAGAAATAGGACGATAATTTTCCATATTTTCAACATCATTCTTCTTAAAAATGGGAGATACTAATGAGGTTTTTAATATCGAAGGAAAAACACCTTCTCTAAATGATTCATTAATAATGTGGGTCAACGGTTTTACAATATACTTCATAATTTTTTTTATAAGAGAGCCGGATATATCATCGGGACCAGCTGAAGTTTTATTTTTTAATTTATAAAGTTAAATACTGCATTGTACAAAGACTCGAGTTTAGCTAAAAAAGTTAATTGCGGGCGAACAAAATCAGAAACTACAATCGAAAATGTATTATGTCCAAAGTCTATAGAAATGTTTTTAGAAGAAAAGGGACATCAAAAAATGTTTCCGGTTGCAGTTAGATACTTTAGTCAAAACAGGTATTCAGAATCAACTGTTAGACTTCTATGACAACAATGAAAACTCAGCGGCAATATCAAGTCGAATAAAAGAAATATTAAGATCAAATCAACTTGAACTGGACCAACTGAGTACTTACAGTGCTGACAATGCTTCTGTGAATTACGGAGTTCATAATTATGTTTTTCAAAAATGGAGTGATAGTAACAAGAACATCCTAAAAGCAAATTGTAACTGTCATGTTATCCATAATGCAGGCAGAAATGCTTTTAAAGTGCTTTCTTATGATGTTGAAAATTTGGTGTTAAAAATTTATGCGGAATTTTCCAACAGTGCAAAGAAAAATGAAAAACTTATAGAATGCTTTGAATTCTTAGATTTAGAATATGATAAAATGTCAAGACACGTAACAACTAGATGGTTGTCATTGGGAAAAGCCATAGAAAGATTAATTCAGTGCTGGCTGGTAAAGGCATATTTTCTTGAATTAGGTGAAGATAGCACTAATAAAGTAATATGGCAATTTATAAAATGTGAAAATGATCTAGTAGATGATCTGAGTCTGAGAGCAGAAATAAGTTTATCTGAAAGCTACCTCTTTTTGCCCATCATTATACCAATTTATTAAACACATCCATTCTTCTGTTAGAATGTCTAACAAGTACAGAAGTACATGATGTAATGATGGATTTGAAAAATAAAATTAGTTGTAATTCCTTTTTTGGAAGTAAAGTTAGGAACAACCTAAAGTATTTGTCTAGTGACGAAAGAAATAAACTTAACTGAAGCTAATCACGTTTCAAAGAACAATAAATTAACTCGACAAGTGTTACAATTATAATGATAATCCATTCAAATATTTCGTTCATCTAAAGCTTAAGAAAAATCGCCGTATTACCTATGATCCAATATTGGAAGCAAAAAATGCAGCAAAGGTAACTAATGTCAATGATGATCGCCTATTCAATGAAATATCTCTATTAAAATCAGTTTTATGTTACAATTAGTTCAAATCTGGATGAAAATTTTTCAAAATACTGAATTTCCAGAATTGATCAAAATCGTTTCAAAAATATTTTCACTTTCCGTCAGTAATGCGTATGTAGAAAGAGTATTTTCCTTGATGTCAAACTTATGGACAGATGAAAGAAATCGTATGCGTGTTAACTTGGTTAAAGCTGAACTTTGCAGCAAGCTTAATTTTAATATGTCCTGCTTACAATTTGCTGAATTTCCTGCGAAAGATCGCCAAAAGGCTTTGCTACATAGTTGCAGAGAGAACAAGAAATATATATTTAATATATGAATATTTTTAAATTATTTTTTTTTGTATTTAAGTACGTTATTAGGTTCCTATTTTATTTCAGAATTAATGTTTAAATTATAATATTATTCATATTATATTTTATAGTACGTTATTAAAAATGTTAAAGTTATTTTTTTATTTATAATGTATTTTTGTTGGAGTTTAGAACATATGTAATATATTTGTTGGGTTAAAAGGTTAAAAGGAATTTTTTTGACATCGACTATACAACTTCACCCCGAAGTTTTTTTTTAGATTTCTTTCTCCGGTTCTGTCATGAAATAGATCTGGTAACACTAGTTGATACTGAGGCGAATATTTATCTAATGTCAGACAAATACATATATAGAATGTTTTCATGACAGCTCAGTTAGCTATGAATGTCCTATTGTTGGTATTAGAGCAAGCAGAATTTTATCTATCTATTTTAATATGAATAATCACAACTAACTAGTTTAACATTTTTTATAGTTCTGGCTATACAGAGTGATTCACAACTTATCCAAAAAATTTGGGAATAGATGCAGCATGAGAAATGGAGTCAATATCGTAAAAAAAATTTTTGTAAAATCCTCAAAGTTTCCGAGAAAAAAATATTATTGAAGTTATGGCACATTCAACCACTACATAGCTGGACAACTGTAGTCTCTAGCGTCATTCGCAATACGTGGAGAGCCACGTAGCCTCAGCGACTCCGAATACTGAAATCCGATTTTGCAATCGTCGTTGCTATAGTGTTTACCTGTTCTCTGTGGTGTTTACAATAGTTTTTTTAGTAGTTACTGTCAAAAATGGTTTGCGTGTATAGCAACTCGGAGTTGATGGATATCGTTTTAATTTATGGCGAAGCAAGACATTTGTATTATGGTGAAGCATTTGTGTGTGTGTGTGTGTTTGTGAAGCAAGACAACGTTTGTCTCAGTTCGTAGAAACTGATTAAGACGGATCCAAATGTGTTTACACGTTGGTGGATAAAATTTTGAAGAATTGTTGTTTTAACATCGGGTATGTCAAATGATTTTATTATTTAAATACATAAATTAATTTTATTAGTTAATAAAGACAAAAGCAGTTGAATTTGCCAATATAAAATAGGTGCTATAAAATTCTATTTATTTCTTTTCTTGCGAAAGTTTTTGTTCGTTTTTATCACACTACCATGCTGGTCGCATTGTGCGAGATCAGGTTTTACAGTGGACCAGTTTCCGGTGCCGTGCAGGTGTATTTTTAAATCATTTTCGAACTGCCCTTTTTGATTTTTTTCTTTACAAAATTGTGTTTGTTAGGTCCCCTGTAAATCTAGAATTTGTTTTTTGGATAAGTTCTGAATCACCCTGTATATTTAGATTATGACGTTATCATTAGTTTTGAATTATTTAATAATACCTGCTGCAGTGACCGACTGCGATGGTACTCGAGATATCGGCAGACAGCTTCCTGGAGTTTTGCGTATTTCGGAGGATACTGGCAGTGATCTACGGGTACCTATGGAATATCTTACTCAACTAAATAATTTATTGGGGTCAATCGCAGACCATATAATACGTGGTTAATCCCGTGCATATTTTTCTAAACTATTTTACTAAATCCCCATTTTTGTTTCTTGTGTTATCTCCTACTTCTTGAGGCACATGTCGACACTTGGTTTCTGGGTGCTAATCATTTCCTGTTTTAGAATTATCTAAATTAATCTGTTTAGGTCTATTTATATAGAAGCTGTTTGCTTCTCATTTTCATTTTTCTTCTTTTCTTGTTTCCTTGTTTGTGTCTTCTGTGGATTTAAAATTTTTCTTATACATTTTTTGAAATGAAATCTTAGTGCAGAAGTTTCCATTTTACCAATAGGTAAATATTTCCTTGCATAAATAGATTCATATAATAGTGTTAAATAATTGACTTATCTCTTTTTACTATTATTTTAATGGTGTAGAAATATCTTGTGCTTTCTGAACGAACAATTTATTTTATGTTGTCCACTGAATACTCTCGTAAGAAAATTATAAATTGTAGCTTATTATCACATCATAAATCGTCAATGTTAAAATGCAATTAAATTCGTGGCCAGAAAATAGCACAACCGGAAGTTTATACTGTGTTATTATGATCCCAAATAAACCAAAAACAAATTATTTTTAATTGCTAGTTGTCCCTATATGGCTGTTATTTCAATATAAACAAATTAATTTTGAGAGAACCGATTGATGAAATATTATTTTATGTATACCTACATATAATTCTAACAAATTCTGCATAATTATTTCAAATTCGAATATATATAAAAAATATATAAAATTTAATTTTTTAATTGTTCAAAAATTAATAGAACTTTTTTTATAGGCCAATTTTAAATATTTTGACTTCAATAAATTGATCAAGAAATTGGGGATTTACATGTTCTAATTTATTGGTCAAGTTTAGGAGTATCTATTTTGTATTTTTTTTAAATTCCAACCCAATTATGATGATTTGAGTTGGATAGTTGACGAACAATGAAGTCGAGGTTGGCATCAATGGAATTGGCAAATAAATTGTTATAATGTGTTTAGGGGTCATCAATAAATTGTGAAATTAATTAATTGTTGAAAAATGAAATGAAAAATGAAATGTCAATTTATTGCAACATATATTGACCAATAAATTGACCAATTTATTGCAACATATAGAAAGATGCAACAATTGTGAAAATTTTTGTTTTATTCTTAAAAAATTATCTAATTCTAAAAATCCTATGAAATGAGGTTAGCTAATATTAAAATACATAATTTTATAATTTTTTTGATTGAGGGCGCTTTTTAAATAACTATTTTAATGTTGAATTTGGTTATTATCGATCTTCGAACAAAATAACTCCCAGTACCTAGTTGTATACTCATAACTAACTTCTGTGTTATTATGTGCTTCCCATAAAAAATGCGTCAGTTTTCAGTTAATTAAACCATACAGATAGATTTTATTTACATTGTTGTCATTATCGCGAGAGTAAGATCTTAGAGGGTGGTGTATTAATTATTAATTATTTGAAGCTTGCTTTGAACGCAATAAATGCTCGTACTTCGGAGTAAACCAGGAAACTCCGCGAGTTGTGTAATAAACGTCGTTAGCGGATAATTTCGGCTTCTAAACGTGAATAATGTTCGTCTTAATCGTAATTCATATCGCTGCACACCATTCAGGTACACTGAGTCATGATTAGTGTACAATTAGACAGTAAGATAATTACCTACCGGTAAATCTGATCAATAATTTAATCTGGCAGGTCGTGTATCTAACGACGGTGAATAAAGTAGACGGGTGCAGTTGCGAGGGCTTGTACAGGGTGTACCCGGAAGTAGGTGCGCTCCGAATTTAGTCTTAACTGTGTCGGATAATGCGTAATGATACTTAGAAATAATAATGTCTTTATTCATACTGGAATAATATACTGACTGGCATAAAAAGCTTCCAGCTTTGATTAGAATGACAGTATTGCTTATTTAGGAATATGTCAAATATTGCTTAATAATAAGAATGCAACATTTTTTCTAAATAGTATTAACCATAACTTACAGATATTGTCTCATTATCAAACAATTCTGTAGAAAAGTCCAACACAAACGTAATTGTGAGAATTTCATGGCATTAATTTTACCGTGAACGGTTTACATTTATGAAATCCTCAAATTTGAAAAGTAATGAAGGTGAGAATTCAGAAAGACTCCCAAAGGCGCTGCTGAAAGTATGTAAAAAATCCATCATTCGATATTTTCTGCAATTCCTCCAGTGATTTTTGTTTTATTTTCTCAGGTGTGTTAAATCTTTGTTCCTTGAAGATGAACTTAAGTTTTAAGAATAAAAAAAAACTCGACAAGAGTCAAATCAAATGACTGTCTGACTTTGTGGACGGAATCAATCTTGTTATTAAGAAAAAAAATACAGTCAGCATGATCTTGACATGTTTTCTTAGTACTCTGAAAACATACGTTTTTCTTTTGAGATGACTGATCTGTATTCTCGACGTCATAATTGTGAACACATGTTTCATCACATATTATGATGCTTTTAAGAAATCTGTCGTTACTGTTTATCCTCAAGATTTTAACAAATTTCAACCCAATGTTTTGGTAATTGTCCATCATGTGCAGTGAAACAAACTTTGCTGTAATACAACTCATCCAGTTTCTTGTTGAGCTCTCTTGACACTAACCAAATTAAATGTTTCACTGTCCAACTGTTTCTCCGATAGTTAATCGACTATTTGACAAGTTCATTCACTCGTGCAACATGATACTCGTTTGTCGATGTTGACGATTTTCCAGGACTATTATCTCCAACTGATCGCCAACCTTTCTTGAATGTTCTAACCATTCGTGGTACCTTTATAGGCTCAAAATTACATGCCAGTAAGCAGTTTGCATTATTTGAAAGTTTTTTGTAAATGGAGCTCGTCAGAAAATCGCGGGACACAAAAAAATGTTTTTATAAAAATAATTATCTCCACAATGAGTTGCCGTAACTCAACAAACAGCTAGTTATTTATGAGGTTATGTTCAATGTTGATTTAGATCTGTGCAAATTAGCGTCGTAATTATTCACAATTTCTATTAAACCATTCCAGATCATGACAACATAATAAATTAATTACATACAAACATTTATGCAAAGATATTCTCCAAGTATGTACCAATGTCGTTAAGTCTAAAATAGTTATGCAAGATGGTTGAGAATCAAAATCTTAAGTGCATAATAAAAATAATAGACCTTCAATAACGACATCTTTGCATAGATTTTCTGGAAAGCGACTCATTAGTATTGTACTAGGCTAAGTTAGGTTAGATTAGGTCAGGTTTAATTTAGGTAAATTAATAATGCCAATTTATTGTTCAAAACACCTAATCAGATATTAATAGCACCGTGTATTTATGTAATTTAATTAAATTACTTGGTAGTTAATTACGATTATAAAGAAATTATGGCTTACATGGTTTCTGTCAAATATTCTAGAGACTTCCTTTCAACTCTCCAAAATCGTTCTTCGTTTTTGGTGTAGTTGCAACGTACAATTACAAATTGAATTCCATTTTGCTTCACCATATGGACGATTATTTTGTTTCTGCAGCTACTTGCTTTTACTTTTTCTCCACTAAATATTGTATAAATGTACTATGATTACAACGATTTTCATATTATTTAATCCAGTATTCTATTTTTCTATGAAAATTTGCAAACTTCTTTCTGGATCAATTTTAAGATCTATAGACTCTGTTTTCTGGCATTAAACAGTTAAAATGTTTCCTCTTCTACTTTCAATTTGACACTTTACTTAAAAGACATAATCGTTTATAAGAGGAATTTTCTAACCTCAAAAAACAGATCAAAAATAGCAAAAATTCAGGAAAAAGTGCTAGGAAAACTAGAAAATTCTTTTTCTATATTCAAATGTTCATTTATAGGTATAGTTAAGACCCCCCGAACATGAATTAGCGATCAGAATTGATGGTTCTTTTTCTAATCCCAAAAAAACGGGCCAATTAAGGTCAGATATCACGAATTTTCAAAATATTACAAATTCTCGCCAAATTTGGTATGTGGGGGTTTTCGAGGTCACTGATCACGCATCCGAGATCAGATTTACAAAATTCAACACGTGATAGATCTTTTAAAGAAAAAAGAACAAGATATAGCGGAAAAAAGTAGGTTAACACATGATTGTGTACTCAGGTTATAAAGTAAAATATTACAAAATTAATTTCGCAATTCTGACCTCGAATACGTAATCAGCGATGCCGAAAACTCCCGTATACCAAATTTGCTGTTGTTCTGTTATTATCTGAAAATTTGGTCGGCCATTTTGGATCCGCTATTTTGAATTTTGCAAAATTGACCTCGGATCCGTAGTCAGAGACCCCGAAAACCCCCGTATACCAAATTTGCTGCGATTCTGTTATTTTTTGAAAATTTGGTCAGCCATCTTGGATCCGCCATCTTGAATTTTGCAAAATTGACTTCGGATCCGTGATCAGTGACCCAGAATACCCCCGTATACCAAATTTGATATTGTTCTGTTATTGTTTGAAAATTCGTGATATCTGACCTTAATTGACCCGTTTTTTTGAGGTTAGAAAAAGAACCATCAATTCTGACCGTGGATTCATCTTGGGCGGGGTCTTAACTATATAAATGAACATTTGAATATAGAAAAAAAAATGTATTTTTCCTGGTACTCTTTCATGAATTTTTGCTATTTTTTACCTGTTTTTGAGGTTAGGAAATTCCTGTGATGCGATAGCTCAATTCTGACACCGGATTCGTGATCAGGAGGCAAAATTACTACAGATAACATATGTCGCATGAAAAGTACAGACAACTTTTCTTTTTTTGTGTGGCTGTGTTATTTTTTAACACAGTTTATTAGATGTTCTGCTAATAATTTTTTCTGTGCTCGATAATTCCCCAACAATTGGAGGCTCTTTACTGATCTGACACATTATCCTCTTCGTTCCCCTGGTATCCTTTATGCTCTTGTATGCAGGCAAGAATTGATTTGTATTGCGAGCTTCGACGGGGCACATAAATAGTCCCAAATCAGCCTCACATCGACCTCCGCCAAGATAATTGTTTTCAACGTTGGTAGCCGATGGGAATATATGGCACTATCTGTACAGAGTTGTCCGCAGTATCACTCATATTTGTCTCTTATTATTGAAAGTACAAAGATATGTGTATGGAAGAGTATAGCAGGAAAATGTTACATATTAAATGAGTATAAAGTTATAAAATTATTGTCAGATGAATATTTATAATACCAACGTGTTAGACAGTCTTAGTTGCCTTGTAACTATTTCCTTCGTTGCTTTCGACTGATTTCGCAGTGGCAATCTGTTCCTGGGGGTATGGGGGCCTCTGCTGAGCCGGTTGCTACGCACTCAGCGAGAACCCTTTTCATTGAACGCGAGCACGACGCCCTTTTTCAGCCACCTCAGTCCTCACGGGGACTGGCCGTACGTACCCGACTCACGTCATGCCAGCGAAACACGAAGCACGATTATTTTTTTATGGAATCGTCTTCTTCTTGCTTGGGCTGCTCTCTCCCTACAGGACGTCTTATGGTTGCATCCCGTCACTGGAACGAACGGCACTGTCTTGGCTCTTACGGGTCGGTACCGGCACTTCACCCTGTGCTAGGCCTCCCGGCGAGTTACTCCTGTTCTTATTTCTGTGGGCGAAAGCAGCCGTAATCCTAGCAGAGCGTTCGGCAACGGCTACTAACTTCCACCGATAAAATCCCTTCGTTGTGGCACGCGCTTACCCGAATTATTAGTTTATAGCACAGAAGATAAAACAAGCAGAATTATAAGTTGGCGTGGAGGGGGTATTCGCGCAGATCGGTGCACGCACCCCCCACTTTTGGTATAGAAACAAAGTGGCGTAGTTACAAAAGCATTTTAGCTATTTTATGAGCCTGTTTGTCGTTTGTTATCCCGAGCGTAGAGCATTGGCGTCGTTTTACGTGATTTATTTTGTTGTGGTGTAAATAAATGATTGTTCGAGTGTATATATAATTATTCTATAAGGTACTGTAAAATTAAGGACAAATGAAGTGTTAGAAAATAAAAGACAATATAAAAACTAGGAATTGTGGTGTTGAAAAGAAATATGGCGTTTCCTGATTTTGATTTACTTTTTTAAATGTTAGTTTACAACAATCTGAAAATAAATTAATTTTTTTTTAGTTAATAAAATGTTTTACAATTTAACTGTCGTTTAATGTGATTCGTAAGAAATTAAAATTTTAGTCTTAAATGCAAATACTGTTGGTACCTAAATGTCTTCAGCCCATTCAATGGTAAAGTCCTCTTTCAATTTGATATTTTGTTATGCCGCTTATGTGAGCAAAAAAAATGCAACTTAATTTTTCTCGAAAATGGTATATGCTTCCGAATTTCGACAAGTATGCCTTTTTTGTAGTATGCTTTAGAGTTTACATAACCGTTTAGAAATGTAATAAATTTTGACTTTTAACATATTTTTTTACAATTACCTGTATCGGCGACACTGCTTTTCAGAAAGAAACCGTTTGCAAATTATTCTTAACGCACAGTTGATGTTTACTCGTGTACAAATTTTGACATTTTGATCTTTAGCCAATTTATAGATAATTAAAGAAAACCATTTGGAAAGTAACAACTTTCACAAACCGTATCTCGAAAATAGGTCGTCTAAGAAAAAAAAACGTTACATGAACTACCCCCATTATTTTACCGAGAGGGACTTGCACACAAGTTTTTTTTGAAACGTGAACGGGACACCCTGTATGTTTGTTTACACAATTCTTTTAATTTTTCATTTTTTGCCTTGTACTTATAAATTATATTAAATTATGTTAACAAATATTGAATATGTAATTATTCAGTAGTTTGATCTTAACTATAAATATTTTTAACATTGAATAATTTCATTAATAGACTGGTTTAACTTAAAAATAAAATAAACCTAAAATTCGCCTTTAAAAAACTTTTTTCATGTATATAACAAAGTCTTTTGCATGATTAACCTCATTTTCTGCTGCACATAAATTCCTGGCTTTTTTGTTAGTACATCCCTGTTTAGCGCAATAAAATTTCACTGAATACAATCCTGACTTTCTATACCAAAAGTGGGGGATTTATGTCATTCAAGGTCCCTGACAAAAGACATCAGTGATCAAAGGTGCCGACAACGAGATATAATTCTGGTTGTTTTATCTTCTGTGTTTATAGTCCGTAATGAAAATTACAGACTGTTCGAATTATTTTATCATAGGGGCTGACTTCCCAGAATAAGACAAGTGTGAAGTTATTGACGAATTCTTTTATGGAGTCAATTGTTGGCCGGTGCTCAGACAACTGACTCCTAGTATACATCAGTCACGCGAATAAAATAGCAAAGAAAAATATAGGTGACCTGGGAGGCGGCTCATGAAAGTTAAAAGTGAACCGTCATACGTTCGCACTCTGGCTCGACTTCACTCTCTCTGTCCAGAGCAGTGTTGCCAAGTTAGTAAAGAAAAATATCCCACAATGCATTCAAAGAATTCCCACTTTTAAATGCCGAATTCCCGCCAAACTTTTCACAATACACAATACAAGGTAAATTTTCTTCTGAATTTTGATTAATAAAGGGAAAATATAAAAAAGAAGGTTCATTAGAATTAGAATTGTTTAATGTCAACAATTAAACAGTGTAACAAAAAGCATTTGTAGGTTAGTACCTAACTTAAAATAGGCAGATTTTTTTAACAAAATATCCATGTAGGTACATAAATATATAAAACATAAAATTATATAAACTCTAATCACATTTTTCATGGAAGTATTTAATTTTTTATTTTGTGATATACAGGGTGTCCGGTAAGTACCTCCTAATCTCTCGGGAGTGTATAGGGGAGGTCAAAATAAAACTAGTCCTTCCTATAATTTTTTTTCCTAATGTGCCCCCTAACGGAGTTATGGGGGGTCAAAGGGGTACCTAGAAATTAACGTTTAGGGTTATAACTTTGAAACCACCCTGTATATTTTAATAAAATTTTCGTACGTTGTATTACACATGGAGCTCTACGATTTGATGCTAAAATCAACTTTTTGCTATTATCAGGTGTCCAGAAACGGACTGGCCCTATCACAATTTTTCTCAAAATTTTGACAGAAGTAATTTTATCAAACTGAAAATATTATTATTAGATACTCTGAAGGTTTTTCTTTAAAAATGGTACTCTTTATTTATTTCGAAAAAATGAACGGTTTGCGAGATAAATCGGTTTTGAAAAAAATTGGTAACAAATACAACAATTAAAATTTATTTTTTTTACATATTATTTCATGCATTTAATTTCTTTAACTTTATCAAGTCCAGAAATCTTTGAACGGGTTGGCTATACTTTATGAGCAAGTAGTGACCAATTAAAAATAACATTTGAAAAATAACTTACTTACAAGACATGCAACAAAGAACATTCAACAATGAACAAAGGTACCTAAATGTTACTTCGGTAGATGTTCAAAATGAGCACCCCGTACTTCAATGCACTTTCTAATCCTACGAATGTTTTCCCGGTGCACTTGAAATAATATTCCGTGATTATTGCGGAGATGGTCACAGTTCTGTGTTAGCCTCAGCAGAAGTTCCTCTCTACTATTTACGGGTGTTGAATAAACGTTATTTTTTAAATGACCCCACAGAAAAAAGTCTAATGGGTTTAGGTCGGGCGACCTAGGTGGCCATAATACAGGTCCGCCTCGACCTATCCATCGATCACCAAAAACATTCGTCAGATGTTGACGTACTAAACGATCAAAGTGGGGTGGTGCACCGTCATGCATGTACCACATTTCAGTTCTTATTTGAAGGGGCACTTCTTCTAACAAAATATTTAGATTTTCCTCTAAAAATTGCAAATAAAGAGCACCATTAAGTCTTTGCTCCAGAATAAATGGACCAATCAAATGATTCCCGATAATGCCAGCCCACACATTCACCATAAACCTTTGTTGGTAGCGAGTTTGAACTAAAGCGTGAGGGTTTTCTTCATCCCAGACATGTAGATTATGCGAATTAATTATGCCGTCTCTTGTAAAACCTGCTTCATCGGTGAACAAAATAGATGTACCAAAATTATGATTCCGAATATGATGCTGTAAAAACCAATTGGCGTATTGAAGTCTTTTTGGATAATCATCTGGAGACATAGCATGTACTTTTTGGATGTGGTACGGGTAAAGCAATTGTTCTTTCAGAGTTTCATGTACAGCCCATTTTGTAACATTGTTTTGCGCCGCAAGCTTCCTTATGCTATTTGAAGGATTATTAGCAACGTCTTCCAATATTTGTTCCTCTACATGAGGGTCTCGTACTCTCCTCGGGGCTCCTGCTCCACCACGGCGTGGCAAAAAGCTTCCTAAATAAAGGATTCGGAAGAAATTAGTTTCACTAACGTTTTTCACTTTTTTTTTTTACCTGTTTCTCTTAAACTACGATCAACTCTTTCAAAAGTTTTTGGACTCGGCAAATGTCGACCCGGAAACCTTTCCTCATAAAGTCTTCTTGCCTCCACGGAGTTGCATAATGCTTCCCCATAAATTAGGTGCATATCAGCATATTCTGCACAGGAATATTCTTCCATTTTTAAATGTTATTTCTAACGGCTTAAAACGAATACCACAATAAAATTGAATTTTTATTCTGTCACGCGCCTTTGACAAGTACTTTAAAATCAACAGGGTCTAACAACGAAAACAATAGAAAAGAACTCCATGGAGACAAGAGCAATAATAATTTGTAGATGTATTTTGGTCATAGATGTTGATTTTACAAGAAACGGCATTATTCATTCCCTTAATTCACCACCAGTAAATGTTTATGGTGAATCTGTAGGCTGGCACTAGCGGGAATGATTTTATTGTAAAAAAATAAATTTTAATTGTTGTTGTATTTGTTACCAATTTTTTTCAAAACCGATTTATCTCGCAAACCGTTCATTTTTTCGAAATAAATAAAGAGTACCATTTTTAAAGAAAAACCTTCAGAGTATCTAATAATAATATTTTCAGTTTGATAAAATTACTTCTGTCAAAATTTTGAGAAAAATTGTGATAGGGCCAGTCCGTTTCTGGACACCTGATAATAGCAAAAAGTTGATTTTAGCATCAAATCGTAGAGCTCCATGTGTAATACAACGTACGAAAATTTTATTAAAATATACAGGGTGGTTTCAAAGTTATAACCCTAAACGTTAATTTCTAGGTACCCCTTTGACCCCCCATAACTCCGTTAGGGTGCACATTAGGAAAAAAAATTATAGGAAGGACTAGTTTTATTTTGACCTCCCCTATACACTCCCGAGAGATTAGGAGGTACTTACCGGACACCCTGTATTTCTTAAAAAAATGTTCATCTGTAGGTCAAGTTGACAAACTAGACAAACATTTGACGGTCACAGCGCGCGTTCATCGCAGAAATGAATTTAGACGAGCATGAATCACGGAGCACTGTTGGACGGATCATCCTTAGACAATTGAACAGTGGACACGTTAACCATATACGCTGTTGAGAGTACTTATTATTTCTAAAGTAACGTGTATACATCATAATTTACGCCATTTCCCCACACACCTGGCAACACTGGTGCAGCCAGAGCAAGTGTTCTAGGCGGGCTATTTAAATGCTCGATCGAAGAAACGCGCAACCCTTCGACCAATGGGGTGCGTCCAAATAAAACTCGCGAAATTTAGCGGGGGCGACACTATCTGTTCAGGGTGTTTCAGAAAGACCTCCCGTAAATACTGGGGGTGATAGTACATCAAAAACTAAGAATTTTTTTGTCTTATGAACCATATCGTCAATATTATCACGTAGAGGCGAATGTGTATGTCCATTTCTTGGATTATACGCCCCTACGTGATAAGAGGGACGATATGTCTATCTCCTCTTGTTTTCGAGATAAAGAGCGACAAAATAAAATTTGTAAAATAGAATTTTTCGGGACGCCAAATAGGTACTCTGATCTAATTATTTTTTAAATATTTCACAGAAGCCACTAGTTATGCTACATTCCTATTACATTTTAAGTTCAAATTTTAAGGTTAGGTTTTTTAATATTCGGGCTCTATTTCCTAATGTATAATTTTATTTTCTAAAGATAATGTACTCTTGTTAGAACTTCATAATGTGGACGATTTTCAAGAAAAAGGCCTTTTAATTGAACTCTTACAATATTACGGTGCATAAAATAAGTGACTTTTCTCGAAGTAGGCTTATGTCAAAACTTGTTGATGGATGTCTCATAAACAACACATATATTCTTAGTAATATTTTAAACTCTAATTAACTTTACTTTAAAATTTTAGAAACAGGACAGTCCAAGCAAATATTTGTCTTCTGTGATAATAACTTGGGATTTATTTAATGTTGGAAGTTCATTTTTAAAATGAAATCTGTAAATCTTCCAACGGATCGCATATTTAACGTCACTGTTAATTTATATTCTTTCCTACCACGTATTTCACTTTTTTACACATCGACTACTTTTTAACGCACGATAAATATTTTTGACAGACACTTTTGTAAAAGAACTGCACATTTCCGCGGCATCACCCACCGACATATCCGCGTTTCGCGCTCGAATTCCTTGCTAAGCATTGTTTCATCATACAACGTGCTTGATCTGTTAAATTCCCTTGTTTATGTCTATCCTGATAATAAAAGATTGAATACTGAACTCCATCACGATTTCACTTTAAAAAACACGTTGTAATAACGAAAATGAGAAAATTATTACATACATTTTTCCCACTTGCACGCATGTGACACAAAGGTAAAGGCCTAAGTTGGAAACTGACAAATCTAGACATGAAAATGGCGCTTGTACCGCTTGGGTTGCAAGTTCTCGCACGCAGGCTGAACATATTATCGGTACACTATGTAAAATGAACGGCATATTACAATTTCCACGAATAGAATACATAAAATTATTTTATTGGAGGAAAACTTATAAAAACTGATTTGATGTACCTGATTACTACCATTTTGGAACTCTGGTATAAGCATTTTGATACATTACTTTATTTTTCATCAAAACTTATATCACTATAGTGTTTGAATAAAAATATACCGGATGTCTCTTAAAAATAAGGTATATAGAGCGTGCTTTACTTTGAGCAACACTCACATTATAGAACGGATAGATCCATTTTCAAAATAATATTTTTGATGTGGTGTACAGGACAGGATAAATCCCCGCCCTCTGTAAATTTTGATAGAGTTTATGAGAGAATATGGTCTTTGTACAGACAGGTAAAAATAATGGTAAGTTACTAATATGCAGTGATTTTGACCCAGTGCAGTAACAACCATTTATAATGTCTAATCCGTAGCAGATAATCCACCAATACTTACGCTTGGAAATGTTGTACATGATAAAGATACATTTGAACTTGTAATATGCGCCACACTGTTGTTTGGGACACTCCACGTATTTTCTTTCAAATATTTATAATTGGTTCCTCGGCTGCTACAATATGATAAGGACGCTTGCGACCTCTGTCTCTTCTAGTGCATCGTTGCAGATTTTTCCCAGAAAACGTTTTGCTTGAGGTTCTATATACAAGAAATCGCAGTTTTAGTAAGACAATAATAGAACAAATAGATTCACCCAAGTAGTGACGAAGCGTAACGCTAAACTAGAGTAACTTCCTTTAATTTTTCTCATTGAAAGATCACGGAGAACATGTAAACATCAGAAAATGTACCTTTAATGTTTTTGTCGAGCAAATTTGTAAAGATACTCAATAATTGTAATTAATGTGTTAATAGTTTCCTAAAAGCATTCTGGGGGTTGGGATTATACTTATACTACCCTACGAGATTTTCTGTATGTTCCACAGGTGCGCAAAATTATTATTTTTTCCTTAATCTGAACGTATTGTCTACTATAAAAAACTTATGTAACTATATAACTGGCACAGTGAAAAGCTGTTATATATAAATTGCTTAGATTTTCTAAAACGCTGGACAAAAAATTGCGTATATAAATGCCCCCATTAAAGGCTGTTGATGTATTCTGAACAGTCAAAAGACTGGTGTAAACAATAAGTCACTGTAATAAGAACACTATGGAAACCTCAGTAATATTGAATAAATAGGCATATATTTTAATACATAGCGTTTTTTAATATAATTACTTTAAAAACTGTCTCGAAATCTAGAAGTATTTTATTGCAAAAATTTTTAGTGATATCGTTTCTACTTTTAATAGCGCATATAAGTATCCACAAAGTTTTTTGGATAAGCCATGAATCACCTTGCATACTTTAGTAAAAAACTAATTATTTTTTAATACAAGACTTCCGATAAATTAAAAATATACCAAAAATTAAAATTAATATTTGCAATTATCTATGACTAAATTTTTTTAGTTACCCTGTATGCCTGTGGCAAAAATATAATCAGCATGCCCTTAAATACTCTTACTCAACAATATTTTTAAATTTATANAAGACTTTGATTTTTACTTTTTATATGGTGTTTGCACCTCAGTTTCTACAGAGTTTAACTTAGCGTCCTGAGTCCGCCCCTGATAATGACGTCATGTGCGAATGAAGTGCGGTCTCTAATTATTACACATTTTTCCCACTTGCGCGCATGTGACACGAATGTAAAGGCCTAAGTTGGAAACTGACAAATCTAGACATGAAAATGGCGCTTGTACCGCTTGGGTTGCAAGTTCTCGCACGCAGGCAGAACATATTATCGGTACACTATGCAAAATGAACGACATATTACAATTTCCACGCATAGAATACACAAAATTATTTTATTGGAGGAAAACTTATAAAAACTGATTTGATGTACCTAATTACTACCATTTTGGAACTCTGGTATACGCATTTTGATACATTACTTTATTTTTCATCAAAACTTATGTCACTATAGTGTTTGAATAAAAATATACTGGATGTCTCTTAAAAATAAGGTAAATAGAGCGTGCTTTACTTTGAGCAACATTTCATATTATAGAACGGATAGACCCATTTTCAAAATAATATTTTTAATGTGGTGTACAGGACAGGATAAATCCCCGCCCTCTGTAAATTTTGAGAGAATATGGTCTTTGTACAGACAGGTAAAAATAATGGTAAGTTACTAATATGCAGTGATTTTGACCCAGTGCAGTAACAACCATTTATAATGTCTAATCCGTAGCAGATAATCCACCAATACTTACGCTTGGAAATGTTGTACATGATAAAGATACATTTGAACTTGTTGTAATATGCGCCACACTGTTGTTTGGGACACTCCACGTATTTTCTTTCAAATATTTATAATTGGTTCCTCGGCTGCTACAATATGATAAGGACGCTTGCGACCTCTGTCTCTTCTAGTGCATCGTTGCAGATTTTTCCCAGAAAACGTTTTGCTTGAGGTTCTATATACAAGAAATCGCAGTTTTAGTAAGACAATAATAGAACAAATAGATTCACCCAAGTAGTGACGAAGCGTAACGCTAAACTAGAGTAACTTCCTTTAATTTTTCTCATTGAAAGATCACGGAGAACATGTAAACATCAGAAAATGTACCTTTAATGTTTTTGTCGAGCAAATTTGTAAAGATACTCAATAATTGTGATTAATGCATGTGTTAATAGTTTCCTAAAAGCATTCTGGGGGTTGGGATTATACTTATACTACCCTACGAGATTTTCTGTATGTTCAACAGGTGCGCAAAATTATTATTTTTTCCTTAATCTGAACGTATTGTCTACTATAAAAAACTTATGTAACTATATAACTGGCACAGTGAAAAGCTGTTATATATAAATTGCTTAGATTTTCTAAAACGCTGGACAAAAAATTGCGTATATAAATGCCCCCATCAAAGGCTGTTGATGTATTCTGAACAGTCAAAAGACTGGTGTAAACAATAAGTCACTGTAATAAGAACACTATGGAAACCTCAGTAATATTGAATAAATAGGCATATATTTTAATACATAGCGTTTTTTAATATAATTACTTTAAAAACTGTCTCGAAATCTAGAAGTATTTTATTGCAAAAATTTTTAGTGATATCGTTTCTACTTTTAATAGCGCATATAAGTATCCACAAAGTTTTTTGGATAAGCCATGAATCACCTTGCATACTTTAGTAAAAAACTAATTATTTTTTAATACAAGACTTCCGATAAATTAAAAATATACCAAAAATTAAAATTAATATTTGCAATTATCTATGACTAAATTTTTTTAGTTACCCTGTATGCCTGTGGCAAAAATATAATCAGCATGCCCTTAAATACTCTTACTCAACAATATTTTTAAATTTATAGGTTGCAAAAAGAGTATGTTTTTTACCATACACTGTACCTAAATTCTGATTTTTACACTAAACATCAACGAAGGAAGTTGAGTGAGCAGCAAAAAAATGTTTTTAAATATAAGTAGATAATGATACCGATAACTCCTACGTCCGCAGCTTTCAGAGGGTAACAATTTAATTGGGTCAATGATTTTGTTAATTAATTTGGTTAGCAGTAATAATTACGTTATTAAAAATACGTTAAAACTAATGAAGCGTCTACACAATTATACACTGTTACAAATGTAGCTTCAAATTATTATATATTACATCAACTTTTATACAGGGTGATCCATTAGCGTGGTAAGATACAACAGCTCCGTTATTAGTTGAGGTGCATGTGTGACAAACAAAAGTATATTTTTTTTAATAACACATACACAGCTTTTTTATAATCAATCCAAAACTTTTGTTGGTATTAGGTATAATGTAATTTATGCGAGGAATAAATGTTAATTTTGTATCAAAAATAACAAATGTTTAAATTCAGCGCAACGTGGCATAATTTCTGTACATATATTATACCCACAAACAACATTTTGATATGTTCTGTAGCAGTTTATTATTTTGACACCACTCATTTTCTCCTAATATATCTTTCTGAAATGCAATAGTCAGCGAAATATGTAATAGAGGTAAGCAGTTTGAAGTAATCTGTATATAAGAGAACATTAATTATCACATTAATGAGCATATTGAACAATAGCGGGCCAATAATTGAACCTTAAAGTACCCCTGAAGTAGCAATAATAATAGTAATTCACTGCTGAACGACTTCAGACAAAATTACACAAAATTGCAATTGGTCTATAGTTTTCAATACAATTTTCACTTTTCCTGAATATAGATAAGATCTTGGCTTTAGTCCAAATATAAGGAAAAATTGATATTTGAAATGTCGTATTTAAAATAATTGCAAAGGGAAATGTCGAAATAAAAATCTCACAATAAAAAAGATGCAGTTTCATCAGGCCTTGTTGCTAGTTTGTTTTTAAATCTTTTTACAGTTATTGTAGCATCAACTTTTATAATAATAGCAATATTTAATATTTGACTAGGTTCAGAATCTATGACATTAAATGAAGTTGAAGAAATATAGGCAAATTGAAAAATATATAATAGTTAACCGTTAACTATACCTTGAGGATCACTAAAATAAACATAATGGTAGGTACATCATTGATTCAGGAATTTAAGACGTATTTTGTTGCTACATATGTATATGAATTTATCGTAAAATTCGGCCCTAAAAATAAATATGGCTTATAATAATTATTTTTTATTTATTTCTAGTGATTGCAATTTGTTTATTAATTTTTTGTTTATCTGCTTTTCTGCGTGAGACTAGAAAAAAATAATGATTGATTGATGCACATTCCACAAGGATAGCTTTGATTAATTTCGTAAATGTTTTTTTTTAGTTGATGGTCTAAGTATCCAAATAAACAAAGAACTATAAGTTTGTCATAAATATAAAAAGTCACATCTATTCTTTTGAAATATACTTACGTAAAACTTGACAAAAATTATTTTTTTCTTCAAAAACTTTTTTTGTGTACTGTTTTCTTATAAATGCGTTACTTCATTTGTACCTGCCTCCAAATCTTTCTATTTTCATTTGTAACACCGATAGCAGCAAAATAGTGTTCCCCTTATATTGGAGAAATTTGTTGGTGTTGATACTGACAGGAGAAAGAAATTAATTTTCTATACATTTGATGAATTGTTTCATGGCTTATTGGGAATCTTTCTCCTTTCATTTCCGGATATCTGCTGAGAATATATTGCTACATTTAAATAAAACATCGCAGCTGCTTGAGGCAAAAACTGAATAAATCGCATACTATAAAATTTTTAAATAATGTACTATATGAAGATGAACCCTTTTATATTATTAGTTATCTTAACTGTTAATAAATTTTACCCACAATCGACATATCGTGTTTGATTTTATAAGTTTACAATTTTCGTTCATTCAAAGGGAATAAATACAATTGCGTGCTGAGGTTATTCGAAGAACTTTGACAGTATAAACTATTTTTTACACATTTTTTACACATTGATTTTAGATTATTAGTCTCGTCATAGACATTGAATAGCTACTTAATTTTTTTCGTTGTTTTTTTTGCTGTTGTGAATAAATAAGACTACCATAACTTAGAAACTGTTTGATCATACACAAAATATTTCTGATCTATTTAAACCTATTTTTAGGTGTTGGAATATTTTAATTAAAAATTACAAGAGAATTAGCACTTAATTTTTATGTTGGTGGTGACGAAATATTTAAAAATATATTTTTCTGAACTGAAATCCCATAAGTACTTGTTAAAATTTAAAATTATCATTTTTCTTATAGTAATAAATTAAGATGCAGAAGTATTAAATGATGTGATAAAACTATTTGGTCAAAATATTAATTTTGATTCAAGTAACATATTAACAAAAAAACATAAGTCCAACGATTGTCACTCCCAAAATAAATAATATACATACGTAATATATTGATACCTACACTGATTACAGACTAATGTGAGGAACATTAAATTTGAAAGATTGAGAATATATACCTGATGTGTTAATAGTTTCCTAAAAGCATTCTGGGGGTTGGGATTATACTTATACTACCCTACGAGATTTTCTGTATGTTCAACAGGTGCGCAAAATTATTATTTTTCTTATAGTAATAAATTAAGATGCAGAAGTATTAAATGATGTGATAAAACTATTTGGTCAAAATATTAATTTTGATCCAAGTAACATATTAACAAAAAAAAACATAAGTCCAACTATTGTCACTCCCAAAATAAATAATACACATACCTACTATATTGATACCTACACTGATTACAGACTAATGAGGAACATTAAATTTGAAAGATTGAGAATATGTAACTGACCGATGCCGCTTGTGTTCTTCAGTTATTGATACACTATTCTCGTTAGCGCTATAAAACATCACCTTTTTCTAATTTACTGTAACTTACAATAGATAGTCATATGTGAAATGTGGAAGCAAATAAGTTAGTAGTGTTAAATTATTTACTACATTTGCAAACTGAAGTACGATTATCAAGTTTAAAATTCCAATTTTATTACAAGATACTTTTTCTGGGGAAAATGTTTCCACAATCAAAACTATGCTTCCTATAAATGCGTCTATATCACCTTACTTTTCTTCATTATTATGCTCTGGCCACACTTGCGTTAACGTGTAATTATCGCAATGATTATTGCGTTAAAAATTATAGATTAAATTCCGCGGTAAAGTGAATAGCTATACTTGTGTTTGATGACTACTTAACAAATAACGCGTTAATTAAAATAATTTCATCATGAAGATTGATGCCGCTTTACAGTTGTATTATATGAGCGTCAATTATTATTTTATGCTCTTTGTCTAGGATCCGTTTGAAACATTTCTAAAAACTATTATTTTTTCGTTAGACCACTCCATTCTTATACAACCATGCTCGAAGCTCTAATGCGTTGCAATAGACAATGCTAGTGTAGCCACATAAATGTGACAAATGACGCGCAAATCGCTTTGATGTGTAAAAAAAGATCGCCACTCATGTTATCGCCTAACGACTAACGCCATTAATAATGACGATGATAAATCAGCGTCTAAGTCTTCACTACATCTACGTTAAATGCAAGATGGTTAACGGCATTAGGCGTTAGTGTGGCACAGCATTATCGCCTAACGTCTAACGCCATTAATAATGACGATAATAAATTAGGGCGCTAAGTCGTGACTACGTTTAATGCAAGATAGAGCGATAATTAACGGCATTAGATGTAAGTGTGGTCCCAGCATTAGACAGAGGTTATTTTAGCGCCATCCTCCTTTTTTATGACTTATTGTTTAATGTTACTAAAATATGATACATACTTCTATAAAGACATCGCAAAACAGAACAGACACCAGGAAACTTACTTTTTTGGTGTATCGTTACTTGCGTTGATATTGAAGCATGGTTGTTCACACAACTAAATAGTAAGTCTGTACAGCGTCAATAAAATGATTATTTCCTTGGGTGTGGTATTGTCTAGGTCTAGAGAGTTGTCTTGATATTTGTCGTATTGATAGGTATCTCTCCACTTTATTCATATATCTCTATTTCCCTTCCTATTTGAATGATAGTAATAAAAATATGTCAAACTTTATCACTACAGAAAAGTTTTATAATTTGTTGTAACATTTGTTCACTTGTTGTATCGATAGATCACATTTGCTTTTCGTATTTCTCCATACGCACTTCAAATAACGATAGTATAAAACAAATTATAATCATGATTTTGGAGAAAATGGAAATTTCCCTACTGTGTGGGGGCCATTGATAAAAAACGTGTAAAAATCATCAAGATCACTAGTGCATGGTCCCACTAACTTTTTGGTGGACTAACTAAACTTGAAGGAAAACTGATATAACATTGGAATGGAAATTTGAAGACCTTAAATGAGATGTAATTAGACCTACTTTAATACAGCTGTCACTGAGAGGACATTGCAAACTTTATTTTTTTTTTTCGTATTGAAAAGTAATATGGCGAATAAAATGAATTGCTCCTCGAATTGTATAGAGAATTGTATAGAGTATATCGTAATTTTATTTAATGGCAATTGCGTAATGTGTCATTTTAATTTGAAGTGGGTATCTATATTTGCTCTAGCACAAAATTTATTATCTTACCTACTACAAAGTTTTGGCTATTAAAATGTTAACAACATACCTAAATATATTATGTTATAAACCAAATTGGAACTAAATCAATTTTATTGGCGGAAAGGTTGCAAAATTATGATTCTTGAATTTCTCCCAGCATTGTTATGATACAATATAGATAGTAACGTATTGCCTTCACATGCGACAAATTTAAAAAGTTCACTTCGTATAATCTAGATTCTATTTGAATAAACTTTCATATCGAGAATTTAAAATGGAAGAGACAAAGGACATTTTACTACAAACAAAACTATAATAGATAAAGAGATATACCTTCAGTTTATGAAATTCTCTGCAAGTCTTGTATAAATAAAACTTATAAGTTTGTCAATATAAGAAACGGAAATTGCATTTTCACTAAATATTACCCTGAGGTCTGATACTTTGTGGACAATCTTTAGATTTTAAAAGGAACGAAATTTCCTTATTTTGATTTTGTGTGGCATTCCTGTGATTAAAAAGATCATATTTATTTTGTTAGATATACTTTTGTAATAAATAAATATTTAAATATAAAGTTGTCTTTATCATAATAAATATAGAGTGGACCAAGGAAAGTTTACACGATCCGTCCGTAACATAGAAAGAACTACACTAATTTTGTGATATTTAGTATATGTAGGATGTCCGAAAGCAAATGGCCTTTATTTTAAGAGAAACTTCTTTGAATGCAAAAAAATGAATTGGAGCAAGTTATGTTAGCATAATTTTGCTTGCTATGCAAGATATTTTAATGAAATTTGATATAAGGCTCTTATACATTTTTAGTATATTAGTAGGTATCTATAAAATATGTAGCTCTCGGAAATAATCAAGAGCGGAGCTAAGGATACTGTTATGTCTTTGCACAAAAAAAAATTATACCGTCCTGTACAATATTACAAATGTGGGTCCACATGTTCACATGTTCGCCCGGACAGCCCGCGGCCTAACCGTTGCAAGCGATAAGAAACAATGTGCAACGCGGGATACCGTTTCCGGAAGAGGACCACGGCAGATTGGCGCCAAGGACCAGATACTTATACCTGCGAGAGACTCCACACCACGAAGACTCTCCAGCGAACGCTCGCTCCGACAACACTTTATTTTCACTAACGTTATTATCAATAAAAATACTTTCATTTTTTCGTTGAGAGAGAGTTTCGGTGTGCCGCACAAACAATATTGTCTTCATAATATGGTCCATTGCATTCGCTACACATTTCGTTTCTACACATTTTTTTTGCCATTTAGCGACATAATTGATTTTTATATTATTATGATGTTAGTATGCTGTTATCAACGNCATTTGAAAAAAAAAGTAGGGGTAGCTGGGGGTTAGGGGGTTGAAGAAAAATTAATTATTATATAACCGGAAGATGGGAAAAAATCAAAATCAGTTAACGTGTTTCGGCGTTTTAAAAAAAATTAACTCATTCAAAAGATATGAATTTTATTCCGTACTTCTGGCCATCCCTGTATACTTTTGTAATAAATAAAAATTTAAATATAAAATTGTCTTCCTCATAATACATATAGAGTGGACCATCGAAAGTTTACACGATCCGTAATATAGAAAGAACTACACTAATTTGTGATATTTGGTATATGTAGGGTGTCTGAAAGCAAATGGCCTTTATTTCAAGGGAAGCTTCTTTGAATGCAAAAAAATGAGTTGGGGCAAGTTATGTTAGCATAATTTTGCTTGATATGCAAGATATTTTAATGAATTTTGATATAAGGCTCTTATACATTATTAATATATTAGTAGGTATCTATAAAATATGTAGCTCTCGGAAATAATCAAGAGCGGAGCTAAGGATACTGTTATGTCTTTGCGCAAAACAAAATTATACCGTCCTGTACAATATTACAAATGTGGGTTCACATGTTCACATGTTCGCCCGGACAGCCCGCGGCCTAACCGTTGCAAGCGATAAGAAACAATGTGCAACGCGGGATACGGTTTCCGGAAGAGGACCACGGCAGATTGGCGCCAAGGACCCGATACTTATACCTGCGAGAGACTCCACACCACGAAGACTCTCCAGCGAACGCTCGCTCCGACAACACTTTATTTTCACTAACGTTATTATCAATAAAAATACTTTCATTTTTTCGTTGAGAGAGAGTTTCGGTGTGCCGCACAAACAATATTGTCTTCATAATATGGTCCATTGCATTCGCTGCACATTTCGTTTCTACTCATTTTTTATTTTTTTTGCCATTTAGCGGCATAATTGATTTTTATATTATTATGATGTTAGTATGCTGTTATCAACGAGTTTAAAGAAATATTAATTTACGTTACCGGGTCATTCTCTCTCTGAACATCGAACGGTGAACATCGGTATGCATAACATTGCACATACTATTTAGATCTCCTGTCTTTCATTGTGGACTTCCTTCTTTACGTGAGTATCTCGCGGACCAGATGAGTTTGGTTAAGCTCTTTTGGGGAATCATTCGTTTAAAAATGCACAAGCGGTCAAATAAAACTCGTGGGGTGCCCCATAAACTACATCAGTTATCTAAATGCAATGAGAACATCTTCAAGGAGTTCAGTTACCAAAAGGTTTTCAAGAAAAGGTCCGTATGAATCACTAGCTAGGGTGTGGCCCAATAAAAAAATCACCAATAATACCCAGACATTCACAAATAACTGAAGTCGAGACCGGGATTTTACTACAATATGAGGGTTTTCATCGGACCAAATGTGATCATTTTGGAAACTCATTATAATATCTTTCGAAAAAGTAATTTCATCAATAAACAGCGTGTGATGTACCCCGTATAATATATTTTTGTTGATAACTTAATACTTAGCCATAATAGCAGTTGCTATGAATACATTAATATCATGTAGAGAGATAAAATAATGTCAGAGTCAGCATTTTGAATCTTTATAAAAATGCTTTGTAAATTCTAACAGTCAGTTTAATATTGTCATTGAATTAGTAAAGCTTGTACTTACAACTAAACTTAATTTTGAAATAATTCTAGTCAATTATTATCATAAATAAAACTAGTGTATCAACGGTGAAGTGAGTATTTTGTGCAAATTTCTGCGAAACCCAATGGCAAAATAATAAGTGAGCAGGGTAGTTTTCGGATGACGATGAAGTTAGATGACGTGGAAACTATTCAACATAAATTCATTTAGTATCAAAACAATTTTCATCTGTTGCTGAACCTACATTTATAATTAAAGAAAAAATTTAAATTTTGCACCAAATTACTACTTACAATATTATCAAAATGACAAAGAAACATAATTCATTAATTCTTTTAACTCGTATTCATAATATACCTACTAATGTTATAAAAATACAAAAAAATTCCTACACTTATTAAGAAAACTAATGTTGCAAAACGGTAAACGGTATGAAAAAATATGTGTCGCATAAAAAGTATACCCAACTTTTTTTTTGTGTGGCTGTGTTATTATTATTGAAATTATTGAAACGTTTGTCACGTACTGTGATAATAAAGTTTTTTTCACTTATAGATAACAAAATCTGGCAAGTGGATTTAGAACTTATTTACAGTATCTCAGTAAATGTAGTAAATCTTAGGATACATCAAAAGTCTTAAAACACCCGGAAGTTTTATAATAGACTTAAAATGCTGCTGTTCTAAATTATTCAACTACTTTTTGGCAAACAGTTCCAGTGAGACCTTTGTGAATTATAGTTTTAATTGAATAGTCGCCTGTTTCTAGGAATTTTGCTTTAATATTTAATTAGGTAATATCCAAGTTCTCTATACTTGAGGCAGAATTACAGCAGTTCACTTTTGTTTTAAATAAATTAAAACGCTTTTTTAAAATGGAAGAATATAATGGAACTGAGATCAAAGTATGCAATTCTTGGTTCGAATAGTTAAATAAAGTTTGAGTGCTTTCAGTATGGCTTACGAATCGTTCCCGGAAAAAAATGTTACTCCTATTTCTTTCTATACAGCGTGTCCCACTAGTGCGGGAAAGTCCAATATCTATGTTAAAATGAGGAATATATGGATTTTTCTTTTTACTGTGTTGTCACATTTCTCGGAATGTACAAATTAAAAATATATTCAACTATACAGGGTGTTCCACTTTTCCTGGACAGACACCAACTTTGGTTTTTTAAATGGAAACACACATTTTTTATATTTTTTTCGGATTCTACATCAAAAATAAAGGGTACTTTGTGTAGAATAGTTCTATTCAAATATTCACAGTTTTTGAGATATCTCGCTTGAAAGGTTTTTCTAGTCGATATTGGTTGCTTACATTTTCTGATACTGACAGGTTATACTAATAGCTACTAAGCCCATTTTTTTATCAGATGTTTAGTAAGGATGACTCTTCCGAATCATGCTCCAAAAACTGGCCTGCGTTATACAGGGTGACCAAAATATCATGTCAAAATTGCCAATTGAAAAATTGAAAAATCTCGATTTTTTTAAATGCAACGCCCTGTATATTTTCATACCATGAGATGCAGAATTAAATTCTCTACAACTTTGCTATACCTGCTCCTATACCAAAATTCATTAGTTTTTCATGAAATCTCATTTCTATGAAAAAATGCGAAGTTTACAAATAGCTTATATGTAAAATAACGTAGTAGGCTCCTGTCAAAGGATAATCTGGAAAATTTTCGATTCACATAAGGTTTAATAGAAAAGCGACAGTAATAATTGTGAAATGAATTACTCTAAAGAAGAATTAGTAAATAAATAATAGAATAATTAGTAAAACTCATGGTAACTGTTTATTGGCAAGTCGTATTTACCAAACTAATAATCCAGATTTACAAAGATATCCTCGTACAAAGTGTTTTGTAAAACTGAAGGAGAGGTTTGAAAGAACAACAAATACAAATTATGAGAAGACAACAAGAACACACGCATGCAGTCTCCAAAACAGTAAATTAACATCGTGCATTTCTAACAAAAGTAATAAAGACCTAGTTAAATTAGTAATTAACAGGTAACCGCTCAAAATGTCTGCCATTTTTCTATAGACATTGAGCAATTCTACGACGAAAATTGCTTGACACATTTCGCAGCATTTCCGGAGTTAGGGTCAAAAAAGCATTTCTTATCTTTGCCCGTAAATCTTCTACATCTGTCGGAGGAGTTTCATACACCCTGTCTTTTATATAGCCCCATAAAAAAAATCAAGACAAGACAGGTCTGGGGATCGGGGAGGCCATGGAATTGGCTACCTATCCACTTATCTGGATACAAATCATTTAAGTATTCTCTAACCTGAAACAGTTTTTCTATGAATTTACATAACTTACATAATGAGAAAACTTACCGCCAGTGTGGAATGTGCAGGGGCACCATCATGTTGGAACCACTGACTGTTTAAGTCATCCGGAGGAATATGTCCCTGCAATTGGAGCAAGTCGTTTTGTAAAAATTGCAAATACCCATTACCAGTTAAGTTTCCTTCAAGAAAATGTGGTCCAATGACATATTCTCCGCATATTCCCGCCCAAACGTTGACTTTAAAGCGGTGTTGATGATCGTCTTGTCTTATTAATCTGGGATTATGATCGGCGTAATGGTGATAATTATGTCGACTCTCTCGACCAGTATTGGCAAAGGATGACTCGTCAGTAAATAACACCTTTGAAAAAAAAATTCATCTTGTTGTAGCTTTATAGTTGCCCACTCACAAAACTGTACTCGCTTCTGAAAATCTTGCTGTGTTAAGAATTCGTGATGCTCAGAATGATAGGGGTGGAAGTTGTTTTTCTTTAACGTTCTATTAACCACACATTTGGAAATACTAATTTCATCACTAATTTCTCTGACACTTGTAGATAGATTTTAGACTGCACATTCCAAAATGTTAATTTGACTATCCTGATTACCACACGCGTGTGTTCTTGTTGTCTTCTCATAATTTGCATTTCCCGTTCTTTCAAACCTCTCCTTCAGTTTTACAAAACACTTTGTACGAGGATATCTTTGTAAATCTGGATTATTAGCTTGGTAAATACGACTTGTCAATCAGCAGTTACCATGGGCTTCTCTTCACCTATTAAACCTTTCTTTCTATTAAACATTATGTGAATCGAAAATTTTCCAAATTATCATTTGACAGGAGCCTACTACGTTATTTTACATATAAGCTATTTGTAAACTTCGCATTTTTTCATAGAAATGAGATTTTATGAAAAGCTAATGAATTTTGGTATAGGAGCAGGTATTCCAAAGTTATGGAGAATTTAATTCTGCATCTCATGGTATGAAAATGTACAGGGCGTTGCATTTAAAAAAATCGAAATTTTTCAATTTTTCAATTGGCAATTTTGACATGATATTTTGGTTACCCTGTATAACTCAGGCCAGTTTTTGGAGCATAATTCGGAAGAATCATCCTTACTATACATCTGATAAAAAAATGGAGTTAGTAGCTATTAGTATAACCTGTCAGTATCAGAAAATGTAAGCAACCAATATCGACTAGAAAAACCTTAGAAGCGAGATATCTCAATAACTGTGAATATTTGAATAGAACTATTCTACACAGAGTACCCTTTATTTTTTATGTAGAATCCGAAAAAAATATAAAAAATGTGTGTTTCCATTTAAAAAACCAAAGTTGGTGTCTGTCCAGGAAAAGTGGAACACCCTGTATAGTTGAATATATTTTTATTTTGTACATTCCGAGAAATGTGGCAACACAATAGAAAGAAAAATCCATATATTCCTCATTTTAACAAAATATTGGACTTTCCCGCACTAGTGGGACACGCTGTATATTACTACTTCAAGTTTGGCTCAACGTTGTTGTTACATCTTCTATATAACCACGAAGTAAAACGTAAAGCGTTTCATCAATGTAGATTAAAACAGGTTTGATCTCTGATCGTTCGGTTCATCTAAGACTTAGCACTGCAGTTTATACGGGTGCACTATTTCAAGTATGTGCTTACTAGATTGGTCATTCGTCTCGTCTAAGAACCCCGCCAGCCAATATTTGCATGGCCCAGGAAACTCCTTAAGCCCCTATAAAAAATTGAAATGAAAGTTTTGTTCTTTCAGAAATATTTTAATTAATGCATCGCCGCAGAATTTAATGTTTCATCTTCGTCCGAAGCATATCTAGGTATAGTCGTTACGATGCCAGTTGGAACCGCATAAAAACATTTAGCTCATAAACTCTACGGAATCCATAGGCGTCTAGAAAAATGTTGACCTGTCTCGTCTAGAAATACTATATTCCGAGCTATATTCCTATTTAGTTGACGATATTCTCGAATTTTTGTAAATAATCTTCCCGAAGTGCAACTATACGTCGTGATTCCATAATTACCATACGATTGTCAAACTTTTTTAATGTTTAAAACCGCATTGTACTGAAACATGTAAAGTATCTAAAGATTTATAATTATAATCAGGATAATCGCTTCATTTATCTTGAATCGTGTTTAAAGTAGGAACTTTATTTTCTTTATACATGTAAATTGTGCGCCGTATTACATTTCTGGTAAAATCATCAATATTCTTTAATGTTGTATTTTTCCGTTTCTTCTTTGTATCGTGATTAATAACGTCTCATTTTATTACGCAATAAATTGTCGCATTTGATATCTATCACATTGTTCACTATTTTCTCTTTTCAAACATTCATATATATTTAAAATAATACGTTGACTTTGTACGTGTAAATCTTTGTTTTTAAAATCTGAGTTAGTTTCGACGCTTTGAACAAAAACCGGCTCGACTATTTGGGTATTTTCCCGGGTTATTTCGTTATCTTCCATTTCAAAGGTCTCCAGAAAGCCATGCTAAATTGCTAGATAATTACATAGAATATTTATTTTAATAACTATTACCCTTTACTGGTTACGATATGAACAAATATTAATATAAACTAATAATTAATAATACGTATTATACCAACAATAAATATACCACGCCAAGCACTGCTCTCCACGGCACTGACAAAGCCAAGTGAACTGCGTTTCACACCAAACTAATTATAGAATACCATGCAAAAAATTATTTACGACCTAGTGGACCAATACAGGTTTGCTTTGACGACTAGCGCGCCGCCGTCGATTCTACATCAGGCGGACTGGTCTACCAACACCGGACTCGCCCAATGACTATTCGAGTATAAATTACGAGACACATCATGGCTAAAGCATAGGAAGAAATTTCAAGAGAAATACAGACGGTCCTGTGCTTTAAGATTCAAGGTTCCAACTGAAATCGTAACAACTATATACGAAGATACGAAGTACGTTAAAATATTTAAGAGAAATACTAGCTGCATTGAGCAATTATTTTAGTTCAGTTAGGTACTGAAAGGACGTTTTTAATAGAGACAGAAATTTATACTTATGTTAGATGCATTGTGTGATTTTCTTATATCTATGAAAATGTTTGGAACCGATTATAGAACGGGTTTTTTATTTTTCCATCGGTTTACTATTTAATGACATCCTACTATCCTTATATGGTTAAAAAACGAATAGGTGTTGTATTTATATGAATATGAAGTTTTAAATGATTATTTTTGACACAACTGATATTTTTTATTCCATTTAGCTTTAACACTCATTATAAAATATACGGGGTGTCTGGTAAGTATACTCTCGTGAGTGTATGGGTGGGTCAAAATAACCCTAGTTTGTTTACAAAAAAAATTCCCCTTAACTAAGCCCCACGGGGGTACCTACCCAGCGATTTACCTTTAATTTTTCGATCTACGTGTATAATAATATATATAAGTATATTATATATAATTTTAATATTTTATGTAAGCCATAAAGGCTCATAAAGCCATATACTACAGTCGATGTTTTACACTGTCAGGGAAGTCAGGAACGGACTTACCACTACACTTGTTGGGCCATAAATTTTGACATGTGATTCAAAGATTAGAGTCGAAAAGGTAAATTGCTGGATACCACTTTATGACAAATTAGGGTTATTTTGACCCCTCCTATACACTCACGAGAGTATGCCATAGACTTTCCAGGCACCCTGTATTTGTGCCTTTCAATAAGTCCTCAAAAGTTAGATTCTCTAGGTCTGTCCTCTTCTGTTTGAAGCCAATGTACGTAATAAATACTGTCCCAAAAGCAACGTAGGATTTGAATTGTGCGCCTTTTCCATTCCGAACAGTTGGCAGCATTGTGCAGGGTTACATGTTGTAGTAAACATGGTGCGGTTAGACAAGATAGAGCGCTTTACGACGGATGATTGAGTGAAGACTGTGAAAATTCATTACAAGTACGGAGAGTTTGTAGCTGAGACTGTGCGCAAATTACGTGGAATTTGCGATAGAAGGAACGTTCCGAATAAAACAACTGTGAAAAGATAAGTTGCCAAATTTGCAGGTTCGGATGTAGACAACAAAAAAGGCAATCCTTGGGTTAGTTTCGCTACTTTTGCTTCACCACTAAATATTATCTATTCCATTTCTCCCTTAACGTTTTTCCTTTCCAAAAACAAAGTTAACATCCGGTAGATGATTTTAAAGACTACGCTAACTCTGCTATTCACTTAACTTACATCTCCATGCAATATTGTGTGGCTTTTATAGAGCACTATAAAGAACTACGTATTGCCTTGCGTCTGAGTGCATTATCGATACATTTTTGTCATAAAATGAATTTTTCATGTTTTAAAGTATATAACATTGTCGTTACCAAAGTCTGTTGTCAGCAAATAATAATACTTGTCTATGTCTATTTAATTTAGATGATCTATATTCTCTTAAATAAGTCCAATATGAGGTATGAAACCCAAATGAAACTTGGCACAGATTTTTGATAATATGAATTAAGGGTTTTTTTAATTTAATGATATTATTACCTACTCGTCTAATTTTGAGAATGTAGTGTGTTTTTCTGATAGAACAACTCAAATAATACGAAAACTTTTTATTTGATATAAAAAAAAACAAACACAAAAAGGAGTACAATAAATGATAGGTACTGGGTGTCCAAATAAGAAAGAACGGCGGCGATAATTTAGCGTAGGTTTTGGTAAATGTCGATAAGAAAAATAGCCGGAAATGATTTTTAAGTTTCTCAATTCACCACAAGATGACGAGATAGGTAGGCCAACTACAAAAAACAGATTCCTTTAAATCTGCTCAGAAATGGTAGTCAGGACATTGTAACCCTGAGTAAAATTTTCGTTATTTTAGTTATATACGCTTTTATATAGTCCCTGAAGTGGGAGAACAATGTTTTAAAAAACAAAGTTTTTAATTTAATTAGATTTTTTAATTAGACAAAATTATTTTGTATTGCCATTGCTGATAGATGGTTTTTGAAAAACTAAATAACTTTCCGCATTTTTTAAAAATTTTAATGGAATGGTATATTCATCTTTCCTTAATTAAAAAGGTTAGAAACGAAAACTATAGCATGCATAACACAAAAAATAACTACAGACAATATTTAATTCATTGTACGAGTTAACCTTATAATTTTGTGTTTAAGTGATATTACAATGAATTGGTCTTCTATTCTTAAGTTTTTGAGTGTTTTTTCAGTTTCAAGCTATACGCTTTAGGCACCATCAAAATATGGCTCGTTGGTGACAGAATTCGATTCCACTAGATCACTGAAACAAAGGATTTCGGCGAGAGTGCGCTTCTGTATTATTCTGTGGTAGGTTAAGTATAAAAACCACGTTTAGGTTGTCCTCTTTAAGTAGCAGTAATTTATGTCGAGAATGTTTGGGCTGTGTTTATTGAGGAAACCCTAATCAATTTTTCATTTTCTATCCGCCTGTATATTTTAGAGTGTACGTGAGGACGTGTTGTATGTGTAACAGTTCTATCTGTAGTTCCAATTCTCCATGTCACCCTACACAGAAAGTATATATAAAAAATTGTTGCACAGTTGACTATAATTTATATAAAATATACGACTAACTACAATTTGAGTCATACTTTTGCTAGCACAATACTGAGTTTTTCAAATATGTCCATAAATGTTTACAAATCTTCTAGAACTGTTTTTAGTGACATATAAATTTTATTGGAACAATTATTATATTAATTAAAGTGAAAAAGCAACACACATAGAGGCATAGGAAGAAAATAGTACAATCTTTAAATAAAACACAAACAGTATACAAGTGTGTGTGTGTCAATAATAGAATTTGGAAAACTGTTAAAGATGATTCCAACTTATGTCTTTATATATCGCGTGACTGACATTTTACAGCTGACCATTGAAGAATAAATAAGAAATTTTGACATATTACTGATATCTTCTAGTTTTTTTAAGCAAAAAGACTACAATTTACAAGTTCAATAGGACTTGATTCTTTGTTGTTAATCTCAATTTTAATTTCTTATTTCTATTTTGTATTTAGAAAAGCTACTTCTATTTGGTTTACAGGCTACCGTGACAGTTAATGGCAAAACAATTTCCGGGTCGGTTGCCACGTCGTTGGTTTAAGTTTCTTAACATTTCAAGCGACATATTGCTTTTTTCAAAAACTCTTAAAACTTTCAGTTTCTGAGGAAAGGAGCGATATGCCTCGAAGAGTCAAAAAACCTAAGCCGACGACGTGGCAACCAACTCGAAAATTGTTTTACCAACCTATACAGGGTTAACTATCACTTAGCACATAAATTTTAAGTGTGGATAGAGAAAAATAAGATTTAACAGAATCGACCTTCAAAATTTCCAAAATTGTTTTTAAAGCTGAAAATATTTGTTTTCTAAACCTCAGTGAAACCCCTATTTCACGAGGGCTATGACCGTCCGTCAGACGCGAGATGCAAATTTCGGATACGGAAACGGTAGTGAAACAGCGCCGCGTTGCCACGTGTATCGATTATCCGCGCATTTGAAGAAAAACTTTTATTTACAAAATTCGTTTTCAACACCCTTGTATAGTTTCACACTAATAAATAATAGTAAACACAAATTATTACTTACTAAACGTAAGTACGTGAACAATAACACAAACACCGACAAAGCGACAAATTATTTGAACTCAACAGCTATTTGTTCTGTGAAAATAGAGTCGTAAAATCACCTATTGAAAATTTGAAGCAGCCCCATCTCTAGGCAAGTAGCGTAAGGTGCACTTCATACATCTCGTTCTTCTTCTTTTGTTGTTCGGGAATTAAATAATGGTATTAGTAATAAAAATAAAAACAAAAATCGTCGTTGTTCGCATAAAATAATTAGTACCTATTATTTTAAGCTGTAAGTCCCCGGGGTATTTACAGTTTTCTGTAATAATTCAGCAGTACCTATCCAGGCCACTAGATCAACTTGTGTCTCACGATTTTCAGGTTATGTTTACATACACTTGTCAAGGCACTGTAATGTATGCAATTACACATACGTTTTCCAGTGTCCCAGTAAATAAATTCTAGATTAATTAAAATGTACGTGAAGAACATGCGATGTGAACAAATCTAAAGGGCCAGTTGTTTACGATGTTTTTGGAGAGTCGAATGCAAATTCAACGCCGCTACGGATATCGGACATCAAATTAAAGACGCGGATGACTGGTGCATTTCGATTTTTCGATTATTATTCCTTTCGTTAAATTCCGATTCACTTCAATGAACATTTTAATTAATTGTGCGTGGTGGTGTTCTATTGTTACTGTGTAGTCCTAACGGATCTGCAAAAATGTTGTTTTGATAGTATGCAACAATGGAACTAAGAGCAAATGTAAAATTCTGCAACAATCTGGATTAACATCTATCTCGTTTCAACAATGGCAAAATGTCAACGCCGCTAAATATTGCTGAACAGCTGAGTGAAATTATGTCGGATGACAGTTCATAACATAACTGCCGATTTACCGTGAACAAAGGGGGTTTTGCCCATTTTTTAAACATCGATCTAAAATTCCGAAATAATTTTTTTATTACCTTTTTGGCCTTTCTGAGCGCGTGGTTAAAATTTATGTACTAAGTGATAGTTAACCCTGTATTTTTATTATGTTAAATTTAAAATAAAAGTTTACTTATTTTTTACAATTTCTGTCTGCTTTAAGTAAGATAGTTAATAATTGCGGGGTCTTTTTCTTTGCAAAGTGTGATTATTGTTCATTTCTTAGTAAACCCCGTATTTAAGCATTTCTTGAGTTCTTGAACAACGTTGTTAAATATACAGAGTTAGTCAGAAAGAATGGGTCAACACTAAGCTAAAGATACTAGACACCAAAATATTATGTTTGAACTTATCATGCCTTATATGAATGTCGCTGGTTTATGAAATACGGGATGTTCAAGGTTTAAAATTTATTTTGAAATGTCTCAATAATTGAGAAAGTTTTAATAGCATAAATAATATCTGAAAATTGGTAGTATTGGGTTTTTTGGTGTGAGAATTACGAATTTGAAGCTTATTTTGACGTTGCTCCTAGACGGCGCTAGTTTCGCCGTATTATTTATGTAAATCAAAACATATTTTTTTATCTGTTGAGCTATGCTTAAAAAAGGTAAAAATCTAAAAGAACGTTCAATTCTTCATAAAAAATGTACCCTTATTTAGGTCACCTAACTTTATGGGTTTCTGAGTTATTTGTATTTAAAAGTTTCAATATATTTTGTGGTGATTTTCTTTCAGGCGTTGATATTGCTATTTCTTTTCTTCAAATTTTCATGTCAATAAATATTAGCGTATTTTGCCTACGTGTGATTTATTGTTCGTGCAAAATTATTAGCCAGTGATCAAAAAATGCCACGACATAATAATTTTTCAAACAGTGAGATGCGTGATATGATTTGTGTTTTTGCCCAGGCTAATTTTAATGAACATGCGGCGCGCGGCGATCCGAAGATATGAACACATGTACCCAAATAGATTGCAACCTAATTATAAACTATTCAGAAATCTTTACAACCGCTTAGGCGAATCTGGATGTTTTCGACCAAAAAGTAACCATGGTACTCCAAAATCCATCACAGTCGATGAAGAAGAGGAAATTTTAATTCGAGTTTCGAAAAATTCCGATATGAGTACTTGTCAGTTAAGTGCGGCAACGGGGGTAACTCAATCGTCCGTTTGTAGAATTTTGAAAAAAGAAATGCTCCATCCATATCATTATACTCCGGTTCAGCAGTTGTTGCCTCAAGATTTACCAGCTCGCCTACAATTTGCTCAGTTTGTACAAAATATGCAAATGGAACCACAGATTTTCTCAATAAGATTCTATTTACCGATGAAGCGACATTTACTAGACGGGGATTTTTCAATTGGAAGAACAATTATTTGTGGGATTCCGAAAATCCGCATGCTGTAAAAGAAAGACTCTTTTATCATGAGGTTAAGGTGAATATTTGGTGTGGTTTAATTTCTGTTATTTTCACAGGACCTTTTGAATTATCACCCGATCTAACTGGACCTCATTATTTAAACTTTCTTCAATATAATTTAAACGAGCTTCTAGATGATGTACCACTCACTTTAAGAAAGAGTATGTGGTTTATGCACGACGGTGCGCCACCACATTTTGCCTTGCCAGTACGCCAGTATTTAAATGAACATTTTCCTCATCGGTGGATTGGCCGTGGGAGTGAATTTTGTTGGCCACCTAGAAGTCCAGACTTAATCCCTCTGGACTTCTAAGAAAGGTCAAACTTGAAGGATGTGGTGTATTGTGAAAAAATTAATTCTGTTAAAAATAATGTGGACATTTTGTTTAATTTTCAGAGACATTTATGAGAGTGTATAGTAAAATGTATTGAGGTAGGTGGTGGACACTTCCAGCATTTGATTTAAGGTTTCTTATTATTACTATTATCAATAATTGAGAATAAAAAATCACCACAAAATACATACATTGAAACTTTTAAATGTAAATAACTTAGAAACCGATAAAGTTAGGCGACCTAAACATGGGTACATTTTTTATGTAGAATTGAACGTTCTTTTAGATTTTTAACTTTTCTTAAGCATAGCGCCTTTAAATTCCTAATTCTCACACCAAAAAAAACAGTACTACCAATTTTCAGAGTCGTACTATTAAAACTTTCTCAATTATTGAGAAATTTCCAAATAAAATTTAAACCTTGAATACCCTGTATTTCTTAAACCAGCGACATTCGTATAAGGCATGATGAGCTCAAACATAATATTTAGGTGTCTAGTATCTCCAGCTTATTGTTGACCCATTCTTTCTGACTCACCCTGTATATAGTTTTTAACGAAAAAAAAAAAATTAAATGCACTTTGCTTAGGGAACATTTCACATATTGAAATTTTTTGGACGCCCTGTATGTTTTATTACATATTTGATTACTCCCCATATCTTCCCAAGATAAGCAAAACTTTTTATTTGGGGATACTCTGTATTTAAAAAGTGGTTGGAAATGCGTATTATACAGGTTGATTCAGTCATAATGTTATTAATTTTAACCACGTATTCGGAAGGCTTAATAAAGGCAGAAAATCGGCAAAAATTTTTTTTTACTCGACTGGCAGATGCCGGGATGCTCGGAAAATTTTGTAACGTAATGTCACGAACAATTGTCGGCTGAAGCGAACAGCGTTGCCAAGTTTACATCGTAATGTGTGGTTCACATTTACTGTTAAACGTATTCAATTAAATAAAGGAGCATACTGCATTTTATTATAAATAATTTTAACAATTGTATTAACTTAGTGCAGAATGTTTTAACAAGCCTGACTTCTCGAAGTCAACTTTCGTTAAAAGAAAATAAATAAAGCAGAGGTTTGTAGGCACACTGTATTTTATCAAATAAAAAAAGTCGGCACACTAAATACCCGAATATACAAAATACACTACACACGGTTACAAAACCATTACCTAACAATTTAAAGCGTTTATTCAAATCTACCACCCTCCATATCTCCCGCATTTTTCCCGCAAAGGAGTTAACATAACACATTTTCAAAAAGTTCAAGCTTTAGAAGCAGCTGATTTCCCCAATCGTCTTGAATTTTGCAATTGGTTCCTAAGTGCAGCAGAACTTTATTAACAAAGTGCTCTGGACGGATGAATGCTGTTTTACTCGTGCTGGCATTTTAAACAGGTAAAAAACATAAGTATTGCTTTCTCAAAAACAATAAGTGCCTACCTAGGTTACACCAAAGTTTAGATTTACACTAAAGTTTACATTTATTATGTAAACTTTGGTTATACGCAACTGCATATTGAATAATAAATTGAAATACTAAAACTGTGTATTATTTAACATAATAAATTATAAAACGTTAAAACGTTAATAATATTAAAAATGATAAATTGTAATAACCGTACATTGGAAAACAATCATCCGTATTCATTACTTTCAATTTTCCTTTGATAAAAGACCGACAACTTTTTGCTCTACTTTGCAGTTCGTATTAGTCTAGGGTCCAGATAGGGTTCCGTTTACTAGCTATACAAATAAAAACTTTTTACAGCCATTTAAACATTTATTTTGTTGATAATTAAACTCATCACTTTCAGGCTTTGCGACCAAGTTTTTTGGATTCAGGAGCTCAAAATACTACGAATAAGTTGTTTGCAGCCGTGGCACTCTGTTGGCCACGGCACCCTATCTGGCTCCTGGACTATTTGTACACGTGCAAATTAAAAAGTGGGTCATTTACCTAGATAGAGGTTATCCTAGGTCGGAAACACGTACCGAGTTGTTTATTTGTCTCCGTCCGATTGTTTTTTATCTTCTATTACTTACAGTCAATATTTAAATACTACATACATTTCACCCTCTCTTTATAATTTATCTAGTGAGTGTTGGTTTTATATGCCATTATTTTTGTAATGAAATTGAAAATGTGTTGAAATTGGTGAAATAGGTTATGAAATGAAATTTAAATTACTTGAACTCTTGGAGTTTTGTAACTTCAATATTAAATTTTATTTAAAGAGAAACAGAGCTAATTTCTTTGCAGCCATAATAGTCATAATAGTAAGCCCGAAGGCTTACAGCAAAAAATTAACATTATGATGTTAATAAAAACTGATTTTTGGCAAGGTATGCTCAGACCTCCTCGAGGTTCTTGCTGGGCAACAATAACAATTTAATGTGTTGATTGCATAATTATAAAAAATAATTTATAGCATTTTAAATTATTATTATTATATAAATATGGCAACGTTGCATCTAGGACGCGTTGTTCATATCGTAGCCGGCTGACGTCAGCCGGAGTAACAGCCTGAAAAGGGGGCTAAATAATGATTTGAAAATATTTTTTTCTGCTTAAATATGCAATTATTTTTTTTAATCACGCCATCGTATTATACTCATTTTTCTCTATCTGCTCTTAAAATTAATGACATTATGACTGAATCACCCTGTATAAAAAAAATGGTTCCATGTAATTCTCCAAATGACACATAATTAATCTAAAACCGATTTATTGAAATTTTGATAGACACACATTTTCCATAGCCTATGCCTAGTCTCATTTTTGCTTAAAATTACATTTTCAGTTTTTGCTCAATGCCTACTGGTATAAAACATTGCTAATTTGTAAGTACTGTTGTAGCATGACTACTCTGCTGATTGCAGCTTCGTCCAGAATTGGATTGCACTGACCTTTCTAGTAAACAGAGCAATCATCTGCAGAATTGTCAATCTTATATCGGTTTCGAACTTATTAGTGGGAAGGATAATTAATTTCTTAAATTCCTCCAAGAGAAATAATAGCTTTTGTTGAAGTGGTTCAATGTTATACGCTTTTTCTTTCATGCATTTCTCTATCAGCGTTCGGACCGTTTGAGAGCAGGTGTGCAACGAACGGCGATAACAAAAGTACTAATCCTTCACGATTATCGCTTACTAACCTGAAAAGAAATGTAAAATCCGCCGTGTTACTGCCGTTCCCGGCTTGGGTTCACCTAATAAATCCGATACTAGTATGTAATGAAGTGCAACTCCTTCAGCGGTAAAAATAAAACCCTTACACCACTTCACGAGACACAGCGAAACAGAGAAACTTAATTCGCTTTGTATTGTTCTCACCGCCGTTACCAAGACGGCTTTCATTGACTACGCCACCGACATTGTTTAGATTCCACCGCCTGCCTTACTCGAGCAAGTGAATCACTGTAATTGTGCCCGTGATGGATTGTTTATGCGGTCAACATTAATTTGTTGGGGCGAGGGTTAGCTAGGGTACGATTCGGTGGAGCTCTACCTTTGTGCGCCCATTTTCTCCGCGGTCAACCACCATGTGGTCGGCAAACTGTTTATTAATGGACAGACAGTACTTCAACTTCTTATTGGGGAACAATGCACGGTATGAAACAGATGGGAACAACTTTGCAGGAGACATTTCAGGGTTTCAAATATAATTTCTTTAATTGTAGAGTCTGATGCAAAAACTGGTTAAGTAAATTTTCTAAATGTTGAGGAAATACTGAAATAGACTAAAATAAAATACTGGATTGGATTATTTTTATTTTGATAAGTATTAATTAAATATAAAATAAGAATAAAAGACTTCCCTGTGATTACGCTTTACAAGGAGTGTTCCAAAATTCACGTAACAAGTAATTTTGATAGAAACAACAGGTTTTTATTTAAAATTTGTGATTTTTTATTGATTCATTAGTATAGAGTATAGGGTAGTATGAAATAGCGTGTGTGTTTTTGCAGGCACATAATGTTATGATACTGAAAGCCAATAACGATACACAAATACATAATACAATGAAATTTTGAAAATTATGAAACTAAAATAGAGAACTCTGACAACAGCGATGTATTGTACTATATATGAGAAAATGAAGGATACAATTTAACGTATAGAATAAGTTTTAGTACATAAAAGGCAAAATCGTTACATGATAACATCAATCTGTCAAAATAAATTAATTAATGCAAAATTTTAAATTAAATAGTTTTATGAAAGCAATAATACATACTAGAAAGTTAAAATGTATAACCTAGTACAACTTTGTAAAGATATTCATCATATAGGAGCATTGGTTTGGGGAAATTTAAAAAATTAAGATTTTGACAGGACAAGAAAGAGTTGCACTTATAAATTAAATCCATGCAATAAACTAAGACTACAATTAAAGTTCATCATATCTTTAGTCTATATTTATGAGTGGAATTAAAATTAAAGTTCTTTAGAGAACTCCATATAGCGATTTTCGAAATGTCAAACCCATAACTCAACATTGTGTAAAATTTATTGTGTAAATGATATTTATCAGATGTAAAATGACCTGTGTTGTGTTAAAAAGACCTTCTATTCATACAATACTGTATTTAAATCCAAATTTACATTCCTAGTAGTGTGTAAACATTGAAAGTTGTCAAGAAACCACCACCCTGAAAACATTTTTAGTCATTAGTCAATTCATACAAGATAAAACTGTTCAAAATAGTGAAATTAACTTAATATGAATGTTGTGGAACAATACTAGTGGCATAGAATTAAGCTAAATAACATAATTTGCTTAAATTTTAATAAATTAGCAAAATTTTGTAGAAACTTTAAAAATCAATGTAATATAAAGATTTGGGTACTTATGTAAATTTGCAGAAAATTATGTAGAATTCGAATATATCAGTGACATGTTGTAATAGACATACATAAAGGCATAATTCCAACAACAACCCCATTTGTTATCAAGTTATAAAAACTGTTACAGGGCTTCTAGTAGCCAGTCTTCCATAATTTGTCTAACCATAAACATCGTTCAGTCACTCCTAAAATAAACAAAAGCCAGTCAAAATTAAATAAATAATTGTATACGTAGTTACCAGTTTTCAAACGTAAACGACAGCAAGCAGTATTTTGACAACTGTCAAAAGTGGAAATATTCCAGCAGTTAAAAATTTCTCAACAGCCCAAATATTCACTGAGATTTATATAATGGGAATAAGTGTCATTTAAACTAAAGTGGTATAAATTTCCAATTAAAACTAGTGAAGTGCTGTGAGAAAATACAACGACAGGCAAGTGCAAACCCAATCAACCATTGGAATATCAAGTACATGGTACCAGTTCGTTGATCCAGATTATACATAACCCAACATCGATCAGGACGAGGTTTACTACATCTGGATGACATATCCAAAACCAGACATACACTCAAGTGATACGTGAGTCACATAATTATACAAATTGGCCAATTTTAAAAAATTTTTCATCGTACGAATTCGTATTTAACAATCAAACTTATAGCTATAAAAATTCTGTTTTAAAAATATCAAAGTCGACTAAATATCAAAATGTCACCTTCTAAATTAGTATAGGATAAAGTAGATTTAGGATAATAAGTAAGAATACAACTTGTCAATTGTCTGCAAAATTAAATATGCAATATACTTTGTTCATTTCATGTTAAATAGTATTTTTCATTTCGTATATATATAAAAAAAATAGTGAAACACCCTGATAAAGATCAAGATCTAATTGAAATAATTTATAAGACTAGATCTTATTGGCAGCTGGGCAAAATAAAAATGAAAGTAAAATCATTCAATCTCACTCAATCACACACATCAAAAACATAACAATACGCACTCTTTTCTAGAAATTTTCCATAACCATTTTGCGATTAAATTTCGTTGATAGAGCGTGTGTGGTCATGGACTTGTTGACATAAACTTTAGACTTCAAAAAAAACCCAAAGAAATAAATCCAACGGCGTTATGCATGATGTGGGCTGCCAATTCTGATCACCAAAGTAGAAAATTATACGAGGAAATGATTGGTGCAGTAACTAAATTCTTTCTCGTGCTGTACCGCATGTGGTACCGTCTCATTGAAACCACATGTCGTTTACATTCATATCTTGCAATTTAGGAATAAAAACTAGATTATCATGTCGCGATAGCGAACACTATTAATTGTTATTGCCTGACCAGCCGCATTTTCGACGAATAATAGTCCGATGATACCTCCAGTCCAAAATCCGAATCAAACAGTGATATGTTGTGCATGCACTTGTTTCTCAACAATCACTCGTGGATTTTCTGAACCCCAAATGCGACCATTTTGTCGATTAACGAAGATGAAAATGATTTTGTTTGAAAAATCAGCAACCAATTATTCGATCATCCATTCAACGAACTCTCCTCGTTCTGCGTGGTCAGTGGACTTCAGTTCTTGAGTCAAATGAACTTTATAAGCATGAAGATGCAAATCTTTCGTCAGAATACTCTGTAGAGAGCTTCTCGAAGTATCCAATTCTTGACGACGGTACCGAATTGGTGTTCTTGGGCTATCTGCAACACTCTCAGGAACTGCTTCAATGTCCTGTATTGAACGACTTGTTGAAGGACGGCCAGAGTGTCTAAGACTGATTGATCCAATCTCCCTATATTTTTTAATTAATCTCTTCACTGTTGATGAAGTTAAATCACTATTCCACCATATTTTGTACGCAAATTGCGAACTGTAGTTGCCAAACCTTCATTACTGTCAAAATATTGCTCAACGATGAAAACTCGTTTTTCATAGCGCTTCATTTCTAATAACCTTGAACTGTCAGTTGTCACGCTGCCTTGTTTTTTGTTGGCAACACTTTACCGCAGAGATATTCCCAAAATTCACATCTTGCTAGAATTCTGAGACGCCCATTAGAATATTTTTAATAATTTGCACCTATCTTGTGCCAAATGTTCTGCTGCAATAATAATATTGCATCAAACAATTGCTCTGTGGACTACAGGCCCCGACCGAAATTTAACTACATCCGCAGTATCTAATAAAAGCTTTTTTTTAGTTGGAGGTAGTTGTGAGTTTCACCTGAAACTGTCAATTGTTCTAAAGGTGGGAACTTGAAGTTTTACTCTAAAGTTTCATTCTCTAGAAAGCGGGTTTCGAGATTTCAAACCGACATGAGTCGTTAGTGATTAGTCGGTAGGGACAAATTCTTTTGAATTGTCTAGCGAAGAAAGAATTAACGTAATTTTATGTCTTTTTACAAAAAAAGTCATATAATAGTAATATGCAAACGTGCAAACGTATATACATAAAAAGCGCCAAGAAGCTATTTGCCACCGCTGGTTAAGGAAAATCCCAATTAATCCAAGGGAATGATTAAGAACGTAAAACACAGTTTTTCAAAGCATAGCCCTGTTTTTCCGGGAATCAAATTTACGAGCCATTTCCTTAGAGGGTAATCACATTCCTCGTGAATGAATAAGTTAATTTTTTATGGAAGCTGAGATTCAGTGAAATATCTTGTACAAAATATCCTTAAAAATATTAACTATTGTTATAAAAATAATATACAAAATCAAACAAATGTAATTTTGTGTCAAACTTAGTACTATAATGCCCTTTAGTGAGAACTAACAATTTTTCTCGATAAAAAGATAATGTCATCAATTTTAAGCGAATTGTAAATTTATGTGCTAGGTGATTTAAAGATATATGCCTAAAAAAATTCAGTAATTTGAAATTCTGGCTAAATCCTTTTAAAAAATAATAATAAATAACTTCAAAATCAGGAAAACACAGTCCATAGGAAAAAAACGGTACGTTTTTTCGAGCGTTTTCTTGACAGACATTGTATTGGTTGTACAGTAACAGGAAAAAGAAGTCCTAAAAAGACAAATTTCTTTTGAGACTTGTCTGATTTTAAACCTACATGTGTCCGCTACTGTGCGATGCCTTTAAAAATATATTTAGGTTTTCAATCAACTGCCGTCCGCAGTGTACAGCCAGAAAAAAATTGTATGACAATTATTGGGAATGTTCGCTAATTTTGGGTACCTATTGTAATATTTTCGAATTAAAATAGTTACGAATGAGTTTCACTTTTATTTCTTTGTTACCATGTGCTTTTTGACTTTTGAGTTTTGAAACACTTATTACTGTTTATTTTTCGTTATTTATTTATCTTTACAGTTTATCTTTCGTTATACGATGTTTATATCTTTGGATAATTTTTTTTTTGTGGAAAAGTCCAATTTGATTTTTGGTTAAACGCTTATTTTGACAGAAAATGTCCACATGGCATTGTATAAACATGTGTGATATTCGCGATCGCCGCGAATTTATTTTACATAAAAATATACGGCGTGTCCCCGCTGTAATGTCCGTAAGAGGGAAAAATTTTTTATTTGTTTATGTTTACTATTTTCTGTCAAAGTCACTTCGTATTAATTAGGAAATATTTTATTTGAGATTACAATGCTCAGTCTCGAACAAAAAGTATTTATTGTTCAGTGCTATGGATTGGGTGAAGAAATATCATTCGCGGCAGTTCAAAGACGATTTAATGAGAAATGGCCTGACATAATAGTCACAGATAAGGCTATAAAACGGATTGTACAAAAATTTGACAACACTGGTTCTGTATTAAAAAAGAAAAGGGTAACAGCGGTTAACGAAAAATAAATTGGTGTAGAATTAGTGATGCAATCAATAAGAAATGCCCCGAAGACATCTTTAAGAAAAAGAGCTTCAGAAATTGGAAACGTTAGTAAGTCTCGTTTACAAAGATTGTTAAAAAAGAATAATAAAATACATCCTTATAAACCAAAGTTTGTCCATACACTAGAAGAAGGGGATGATTCTAAAAGGTTGGAATTTTGTTTATAGGTGGGTGAACACCATCTTGAAAACAAAAATTTTTCCCACGATATTATTTTTTCAGATGAGGTGACTTTTTCCACGAATGGAATAGTCAGCTCTCAAAATTGTATATACTGGGCTTCGGAAAATCCTAATTTTCGGATTAATTGTAGACGACAGTATTAAAAAAAAGTTAACGTCTTGTGTGTGCCGTTTCTTATTTTGGAATAGTTGGACCCTATTTTATAGAGGGAAACTTGAACGAGCATTCTTATTTGCAGTTACTAAGTACGTTTTTCTTAAACTACCTAAACGATATGCCATTAGTACACCGAGAGAGGGCTTATTTTCAACAAGATGGTCATTCATCTCATTCTACAATTATGGTTAGAGAATGGTTGGACCAACATTTTAAAGATCAATAGATAGGACGATTAGGTCCTGTTCCATGGCCTCATAGAAGTCCTGCTCTGACAATAATGGACTTTTATTCGTGGGGCAATCTATATAAAACAAAAAGTTTATGCTCAACCGCTTGGTAATAATGTGGACACTTTAAAAAACAGAATAAGGGAAACAATTGCTAATATTCCTCTATAGGAAATACGAAATGTCTATAGAGAATTTATTAGAAGAGCTGAAATTTGTGCACAAATTGGAGGCAATATATTTAAGTAAAATTTATTTTTGTAAATTTAAATTAAATTATTCCTTGTTTATGTAAATTTTCATATTAATTGCAATAAATTGGCTTAATAAAAATAAAATTAAAGAAATTGATTATTGCATAAATTTTGCAAATATCAAATAAAGTGGTACATACAAATTAGCTGCCCGCATTGTTAAAAAAAAAATTAATCCCCTGTGGATCTTAAATGACATCCCTGGTAATATTTTTCGATATTATCAAAAATAACGGTACTTTACTCTTGGCGACTAACAGTATTTTTCTAAATACTGAACACCCTTTATAACATATGACAAATATTTTAACAGTTTTGACCGTTTTGGAACAAGCAGGAGTTCTGTCATAAACCCACAAATAAAAACCTTTTCCCTCTTCCGGACATTACAACGGGACACGCTGTATACATATAAATAATAATTTTTATACTTATCTTAAAATTATATATTTTAAATTAAATATTTTTTCATTACGAGTATTACTAACAATATTTAACTATAAATTTACCTTGCAAAAATAAATGGTGAGCGCCGCTCGACCGGCATTCTAGAATGTGCCCTTAGCCGCAAAAAGGTTGGGGACCCCTGGACTAATAGATCAAAAATCTGCAATCTAATTTAAAACAATAGTAATACGAGTCCTCAAAACATCAATCAATTTAAAGCGTCTATTTTGAAACACGATTCCCTCATCTATCCCCGATAATTTATTACAATTTTTGTCTTAGACAATTAACTCCGAAATCTTTCTTTTCATGCACCTTGGAAGGTAATATTTCTCGAGCAGAGAACAATGTAGGTCGAATACAATTACTATTTTCATTGAAAATCCTATGCAAAGGAGTACGTTAAACTCTTGGCTAATGTCCCAGTCAAGCAAGTGTACTAGCGAGAGATAACTCCCGTGCGGTTTGGCATGAAAAATAGGACACACGTATTAATGGAGATCAAAATGATCTATTTGTTACAGGGGTCCATTAATCAGGAGAACGTTCGAGGCTTTGATTTTGAATAAATCAACCGATATACTAATATATTTTTAGTCCTCAATTTTTAAGAATAAATTTATGGATTAGCGTCTGTCAAAGAGACGGCCCGAGTGAGTATTAATCATTCGTCCTTTCATTCAAGCAGAGCGGTACTAGTAAAAGTTTACCACAAGGCAGATGCATATTTAAGGATTAAAGATGATATCGTTATTCCAATATCTCGAAAACCAGTAAAAAAGAAATGACGTCTATAAATAGCATTACTCTTCATTGTAGTATAGTAGTACAGATGGCGATGCGATCTTAAGAAATCTTTAGACGACGAGAGGAACATTCTGAGTAACTTTTCACAAATAATTTCTGAGACATTACTAGCTTCTAAGATATTTGAATATTATTAAGGAACAAAAGTTATTACAGCTTCAAAATTATATGTCGTAAGTGGTTTGAAATTTTTATAACAATTTGTGATGTGTAAATGAAATGGTAATCAATTTTTTTTCTTCCAGCTCGCTGTTTAACTGGGAATAATTTATTTATTCGTTATTTTAGTAAAGCATCGGTAAAAAAAGTCGTTACTTCAAAGAGCAATGAAGAAGCACCAAAGTACAGATAGAATAACCTACAGGGTGGCCAACTGAAAATGAAACAGAGCCATTTTCAGGACCTGCGTCAAGATTGTAGAAAAACGCTGAGACCCGTCGATTTTAGATTAAAGGGGGACATTCTTTGCTGGTATTTTTGACTTCGCCACTTTCACCCCCAAGCAAGGGTAAACATCACCCCAAAATATTTAAAAGGCATTGGGGGTTGAGTAATAGTTCTTTTGAAAGCTCTTACAATTCTCTTTACAACAGACTTTAAATTTTATAATTCCGCCCAATACTTTAAAAAAAAATTTACATTTTAAAATTTAAATTATGTTTAGTTGCTTACTTACTACTTAGTTGATTAAATGTTCAAACGAAACGTTCGCGCACATTCCGAAGCACTTCCAGAGTGACTCGACGATTTTTTGACGCAAATCTTCCAGCGACGTTGACTGTGTTTTATAGATTTTACTTTTTAGGTATCCCCACAAAAAGAAATCAAGGTGCGGTAAATTCGGTGATCGTGGAGGCCACTCAATGCTGCCTCTTCTCCCAATCCAATTCCGTAGAAAACGTTTGTCCAAATACTGACGGAAAATTAACTCATAATGCGGAGGAGCATTCCTGTTGAAAAATCAAATGATCTTCATCATACTCTGGAACATTTTCAATAATATCAATCAAGGCAGGATCAATAGCGTCTTCCAGTAATTGCAAATACATTTGGCCAGTCATCGAAAATTCCAGCCCACACATTTAATTTTTCCGGTTGATGTGTATGCACCTGGTGAAAAACTCTTGGGTTTGAATCGGACCAATAGCGGCAATTGTGACGATTTACCGTCCCGTTCAAGAGAAAACTGCGTTCATCAGAAAAACAGATGTTAAAAAGGTACTGTGGATCGTTCGCTGCTCGCTCACTCATTATTTCGCAAAATTGCAAACGGCGGTCATAATCATCCTCATGAAGTTCCTGGACTAAATGTATTTTGTATGGATGGAATTTATTCTTCTTCAAAATGGTTTGTATGCTAGTTCGATTGATCCCAGACACAGATGCCAGCTGCCTCGTACTTAATGTAGGATCAAGATGAACTTGTCCCAAAACTGCAACTTCACTAGCTTCGTTAATTATAAATTTTTGAATTTCTCGTTTTTTATTGGCTACGTTCCCTGTCACTTGAAATTTTTTTACTAACTAGAACATACTTCCTCCTGACATGTCGATCTTGATGTTGTTCATTAAATAGCTGGCCCGTTCTATTCGCACATTTATTGTTCATAAAGTAAAGCGAAGTGATATCTACCCTTTCCGCAATGGAATAAAGCATAGTGTTTAATTTTCAAAAACACAATTAAATAAACTACCAACCAACGCTTCCAAATAATACTAGAAAATAATTTGGAATCCACTAATTTTACGTTTATTGTGTGTGTGTATAGTATTCATTTCTGTTTTTTACAATTATTGTGTTTTTTTTTTTACGAAAGTGATAACAAAACCCCAAAAACCAATGTAACGCAAGAAATGGTAATTTACCATTGGCGTACTTAACTCGAATGACTGACATTTTTACCATTACTAATTGTTTGTACATAAGTTTCAACTTTAAAATCAAGTCTGTTGTAAAAAGAATTGTAAGAGCTTTCAAAAGAAATATTACTCAACCCCCAATGCCATTTAAATATTTTCGGGTGATGCTTACCCTTGCTTGGGGGGTGAAAGTGGCGGAGTCAAAAATACCAGCAAAGAATGCCACCCTTTAATCTAAAATCGACGGGTCTGAGCGTTTTTCTACAATCTTGACGCAGTTCCTGAAAATGGCTCTGTTTTGTTTTCATTTGGCTACCCTGTATATAGTCTTCAGATTTAATTTGATTTTTTTTGTGAAAATAAAAAAAGTTAATGTATCAAACGGAAATAGAGGGCTTTAGAAGCTTTATAAACAGGGTGTATGGAAGTTGTATATCAGTAAAAGAAATATTTAACTTTAAGATTGCGGACAGTATTTAATTTTGCATTAATATGAACTAATGATTAGTTAATCTTATTCAAATATTATGGTAACATCCGTCGAAGTCACGATTTTTTGTATTTCAGAAAAATAGAAACATATAATTTGTAATCTTTCAGAAACCAGGAAATTATTTACATAACAAAACTTTTTTGTTTTGGTCAGAATTTCATGATTTCGTATTTTGCAAAATTCTTGTCAACTTCCTTGTTCCGCAGCGCCACACTATAGTCTGAATCCACCTAAATTGGACAAAAATCATAGAATAGGGCTACGGAAAATAACCAGGGCGATTCGATTTTTGAAGGTGTGAAGATGAGCTTTTATGAAAAAATAACGACGAAATGCTCCCTATATGGGAAATCCTTTGAAAATACCGCTGAAACCATGGTTTTTTCAAAGTTTTTGCCTATTTCTCCTTAAACATAAATGTAAAGGAAACTAGGACAAAAATTTATCACAGATTATTATAAAAGTAGATAAAAAAACCTTCAATTTGGTTTCTAGGTGCTATAGAATCCAAGTTAAAACCATTTTAAGTCGAGAGTGTCCCCAAAACAAGATTTTTTTAACATTTTTGGCTTGTTTCTCTTCAGGATTTAGTGAAAAGGGAACTAGGACAATATTACATTGTAGGTTATCAAATTAAAGTAAAAGACCTATAATTTGTTTTTTTGGAGAGGTTTCTAAGTGCTATAGAATCAGCAATTTTAAGCTAATGTAGCGAAATTGCGCAAAATGACCGCTCACGGATTTGACACCTTGAAAATTAAAAAATCTTAAATGTCGTAACTCCGCTTCCAAAGCACCTAGGGGCTTCTTCCACGGCTTAAATTAAAGCTCATGAACTATAGTCTCTTCAGCTTGCATGAGCATATAAAATCTTGAAGAGTTTTCTGAAAATTCACAAGAAGTAGTCTCGTAGAAAGTGAAAGAAAATACGAAAAAGTCAAATTTTTCATTTGAATGAACGACAATGAATAAAAAATGCAAATTTCTTACAATGTATACATTTCTTGTTGTTGTTGTTCGTCAAAAGTAACTTCCCTGACAGTTTCAGATAAAAAAATGGAACTGGTTTTCTGTACTAAGCATTTAAATATCGCGAAAAAACACGTTTTTTTCGAAGAATTGTGAACTTCCAATAGTTATAAATTGGATAATTTTTCTTATTTTTTAGCTCATAAAAAAGTTTTGTAGGTCTTTTTGAAACGAGTCGATTAAAATATAGAAATTTTAAATTTGTTAAATAATGAGATTAATGAGTATCGAGTGTCAAACTTGCCTTATGCATTTAATACCTTGAAAATTAACAAATATATTAATCTAGATCTATTCACATTTAGATACAGTTTTGTGCAATATCTAAGTTATTTTACCTAAGTGAGATATCCAAACAAAATATCGGCATATTTTGTGTCTTTTGTCTTTTGCAAATGATCAGAATACATCATTCCTATGTATTTTAAGTTGTTGAATTCGAATCCGATGTCAGAATTGCTCTTGCAAATCACTAGAGTTTTCTAATATCAGAAAATGCTAAAAACCCACAAAATTGACAAATCAGCATTTAAAATCAAGGTTTGATTTATGAGCGGTTGAAATTTGTGCTTACATCTTTATATATTTTAACCCGCTGAATCCAAATCCGATGTCAGAATTGCCCCAGCAGATTACCAGAATGTTCTAACCTGAAAAATAGCTTAAAATCGCTAATACCTACATATTTTCGAATTTTAGAATGACAAGGATTACATAGACCCACAAAAAAAAGAAAAGTGGTCTGTTCTAAAGATTAGATGTATTTTGACGTGTTCAATCCGAATCCAGGGTCAGAAGTGCTCCATCACCCCCATTATTTTAAATCTCGAAGAACCGCCCTTAAAAACGTAAAACATGGAAATTTTTCAAAATTAAAGGGAATTCAACTTCTTTCTTTCACCCCTGTTTCTTATGTCTATGGGATTGTAGAGACAGAAAGAATCACTGTGAGCAGAAAGTATATATACCTGGATCATAAAAACTAATTTATTAATTTGGTGGATTTTTAAGATTTTTTTATGGTTAGGCAGGATTTGTGACCTTTTGGGCCAAACTTGACTTCTGATTTGTGTTCAGCCGATCAAGAAACATGAGAATATATACTGGATTTTCAATGCTGATTGTCGATTTTGTGGTTTTTAAGCATTTTTTGATGTTGGAACAATTCTGACATTGGATTTGAATTCATCGGTTCAAAACACATGGGAATAAAGTATTCTGGTCATTTAAACAAGACTTTTTTGTGGAACTGTGTAATCGTTGCGTCCTAAATTAGATATTTGTTTATCATTACCTAAAAGAATGGGTTTATATAAGAAATAATGTTAGGGACAGGTTTGTACAAGCACTTCTTAAACTAATTAATCAGTAGTTTTCGTAAATATTTAATATCTACCCTATATTCCCGAATATTTGTCAAGTTAAAAAAATAGGAATGTAGTGAGTTTCTTTATAAACAAAACATTAGATTAGAAACAGTTGTTCTGAACGAAAAATTAAATATGATTACAATTCATAACGTGCTAGCTTCACATTTTTTTATTTTCTGAACATCTCGTATACTAATATGTAAATTTTTCTGTGGAAATGTAATAATTTCGATAAGCAATTTTTTTTATATAAGGTGACATTTTCTAAAAAGTCACAACTAATCCGGAGGCACTATAGATGTTGTTTAACCATTTTTAATAAAAGTATGTATAAAACAATTTATTTCTGTTAGAAGTGTTTAACATTTCTCGTAAAATAGCTACTACTTTAAAATGCAAAAGGGGTACGCTTTACGCTCCAAAGATTGGTTGTAACATATAAAACTACGATAGTCGCAGTGCCTTCCCTCAAAGATAAGTAGGCTTTCTGCCCTTGAACGACGGCTGCCCTATGAGCCTCCTATTTCTTCAGATATCGGTTTTCCTACCCCAATGTTTTCCGCTTCTACATCGGCATTCCGAACATACTGCTTTGAAAATCCCATTGACTCTGAGTTTGTCGATTCCGTTCGATTAGATTTTCCGTTCTGTCGGTCTAGAGTCTAGAGGGTCTCAAATTTTTCATCAAATTTCGTGATTTGATAAACTCGTAACTATGAGCACATACTAACTTAAAATAAATTTCGGGACACCCTATACAGAGGGTACAACATGTCAACTACAAAATTACTATTTCCTTTTTTTGTTTAAATATTAATCGAAAAATTATACGAGAAGGTCAACTAACAAACATATTTTCCTTACCATTGACTGAAATAATTGTGGGAGAGGTGGCGATCACTCATCCATTATAAGACAGGTTTTACACGTTAAAAGCGGAAATATATATTCAACATGAAAATGAATAATTTTATTAATACAGCTGTTATACAGGGTGGCCAAATGAAAACGAAACAGAGCCATTTTCAGGAACTGCGTCAAGATTGTAGAAAAACGCTCAGACCCGTCGATTTTAGATTAATGGGGGACATTCTTTGCTGGTATTTTTGACTCCGCCACTTTCACCCCCAAGCAAGGGTAACCATCACCCCAAAATATTTAAATGGCATTATTGGGGGTTGAGTAATATTTCTTTTGAAAGCTCTTCTCTTTACAACAGACTTTAAATTTTATAATTCCGCCCAATACTTATTAAGAATTTTGATTTTAAAGTTGAAACTTATGTACAAACAATTAGTAACGGTAAAAATGTCAGTCATTCGAGTTAAGTACGCCAATGGTATAAATTTAGTATTTCTTGCGTTACATTGGTTTTTGGCGATTTGTTATCACTTTCGTAAAAAAAACACAATTGTAAAAAACAGAAATGAATGCTATACACACACAATGAACGTAAAATTAGTGGATTCCAAATTATTTTCTAGTATTATTTGGAAGCGTTGGTTGGTAGTTTATTTAATTGTGTTTTTGAAAATTAAACACTATGGTTTATTCCATTGCGGAAAGGGTAGATATCATTTCGCTTTACTTTATGAACAATAAATGTGCGAATAGAACAGCTCAGCTATTTAATGAACAACATCAAGATCGACATGTCAGGAGGAAGTATGTTCTAGAGTTAGTAAAAAAATTTCAAGAGACAGGGAACGTAGCCAATAAAAAACGAGAAATTGAAAAACCTATAGTTAATGAAGCTAGTGAAGTTGCAGTTTTGGGACAAGTTCATCTTGATCCTACATTAAGTACGAGGCAGCTGGCATCTGTGTCTGGGATCAATCGAACTAGCATACAAACCATTTTGAAGAAGAATAAATTCCATCCATACAAAATACATTTAGTCCAGGAACTTCATGAGGATGATTATGACCGCCGTTTGCAATTTTGCGAAATAATGAGTGAGCGAGCAGGGAACGATCCACAGTTCCTTTTTAACATCTGTTTTTCTGATGAATGCAGTTTTTTCTTGAACGGGACGGTAAATCGTCACAATTGCCGCTATTGGTCCGATTCAAACCCAAGAGTTTTTCACGAGGTGCATACACAGCAACCGGAAAAATTAAATGTATGGGCTGGAATTTTCGGTGACCGGCTGGTGGGTCCTTTTTTTCTACCTGGTAATTTGACTGGCCAAATGTATTTGCAATTACTGGAAGACGCTATTGACCCTGCCTTGACTGATATTATTGAAAATGTTCCAGAGTATGATGAAGATCATTTGATTTTTCAACAGGACGGTGCTCCTCCGCATTATGCGTTAATTGTCCGTCAGTATTTGGACCAACGTTTTCTACGGAATTGGATTGGGAGAAGAGGCAGCATTGAGTGGCCTCCACGATCACCGGATTTATCGCCCCTTGATTTCTTTTTGTGGGGATACCTAAAAAGTAAAATCTATAAAACACAGCCAGCGTCGCTGGAAGATTTGCGTCAAGGAATCGTGGACGAATGCCGTCGAATCACTCCGGAAATGCTTCGGAATGTGCGCGAACGTTTCGAACAAAATCTTTATTCTTGTATGGAAGCGGGCGGTCATCAGTTTGAACATTTAGTCAACTAAGTAGTAAGTAAGCAACTAAACATAATTTAAATTTTAAAATGTAAATTTTTTTAAATTATGTTTAGTTTAGTTTAGTTTTATGTTTTAAATTTAATTTTGGCCGGAATTATAAAATTTAAAGTCTGTTGTAAAGAGAATTGTAAGAGCTTTCAAAAGAAATATTACTCAACCCCCATTGTCTTGCAATTTAGGCATACAAAACTGGACGATATCGTGACAATGAGCACCATTAACTGTTATTGTCTGCCCAATCGCATTTTCGAAGAAGAATGGTTCAATGATGTCTCTAGCCCAAAATAAACACCAAAGAGTGATACGTTGTGGATGCATTTGCTTTTCAAAAATTACTCATAACTTTTCTGAACCCTAAATGCGCTAATTTTGTCGATTAACGAAGCCACCAAGATAAAAATGAGCCTCACGGCTAAAGATAATTTTTTCGAAAAATCAGCATCCACTTGTTCCATAATCCATTCAACGAACTCTTTTAGCTCTGTGTGGTCAGTAGGCTTCAGTTCTTGAATCAATTGAACTTTGTAAGCATGAAAATTCATATCTTGCGCTGTAGAAAGCTTCTCGAAATGTCCAATTCTTGACCTGTTCCTGGAGATGTTCATGGACTCTCAGCAACACTCTCACGAACTGCTTCGATGTTTTGTGTTAAACGGCTTTTTGAAGGACGCACAAAGCGCTGATGAAGTTAAATCACTATTCGGAGAATTGCGAACTGTAGCTGTCAAACCTCCATTATCTTTAAAACATTGCTCAATAATGAAAATGCATTGTTCTTTCGAGTTGAGCTCCATTTTTAATAACCCTGAGCTGTCAGCTGCTATCACGCTGTCTTTTTTGTTGACAACACCACCTCACAAATGGCATGAAAGTAGAAATTAGATCTTAATAAAATAATAATAAATTAATAATAATTTCTGTTTATTTCAAACATTATATTACATCACCATAACTGATCATAAAATTTAATCTTATATAATGTACCTCTTGAATCTCACTAATTTAATAAATTAAATCCAGTTTTAAATATGCATTTTTTACTTTTATAATTTATTTACAATTTTTGAAGAGAGTACTGCTTAGAATATTATACCCTTCTTTGCTCTTTTCAATTACCTTTAGGACTTGTTTTTCCTCGAGAAATTTAAACTCTTCTTCTCTACTCTGACGATAATTTATGGCTTTTGAAATATATTTGAGGCAGTTTGCGAAATAAGGCGGAATGGCATCTGCATATAATTTAAGGGATTCCCTTTAGTTAGAGCCAAAAAGTAAAACGATTCCTAAAGCTGTATGATCTATCATATACTTGAAACGAAACAGTTTTTAATTAGTTACTCAAAAATTGTTGAAACTATAGATCACAAATTGATGAATGAATTGAAGAATATAAAAAAATGCTTATTATGCATATGAAAAGGATATTAACTGGACAATTTGATCAGCGGTACAGAAATGAGTTGAATTTTCACAAATATCCCCCGTTACTGGAAATTAGATATTAGAATTTTAAAAAAAATTCTAATACAGCAAGTAACAATCAAAGTTTCCATATCGTTCGGTTATTCCTTCTCAACCTTATACTTCGAGGAGACGCCTCAGTATCGTTCGGTCATCATGGGGTTATGGAGTTATAGGGTTATTGGGGTTTGGGCTCACGAGCTTATTAGGTTGGGATATCATTGGGTTAAATGTTTATGGGATATGGAATTAGCATTGGAAGCTTGAGTCTTAAGTTACATATATGGTTTAATTATTCAGAATAGCGGTTTTTCGAGGTTATGAAAAGTCCTGAGGTGATGGGGTTAAATGGATCGGATTCGGATTCAGCGACCCAAAAAACGTATATTAAACATGTCTGACCTCTGGCTGTGTTATCAAAAATTTGATGTTTAGTAAAACGTTAATAGCGATTTCCTGCTAAACGGTTACATTTATCGGCTTGAATAAAGAGTACATAATTTTTCCTGATAACGTTTCTCTTTTCAGTAATGTATAAATTTCTGTGATGTCTAACAAGAGAAAGTAATGAACAAAACAAATTTTGAGTTCTAGGTAAAGTGCCCTTTAGCGGCGTATAATGAAAGTTTTCTCGGATTGGTCCAATAGAATTTGATCTACTTAGTGGGTGTGTCAAATGAGAGACTAATCGAAATTGAATTAAATAAGTTATTTAAAAAAAAATTAAAAAAATTGAACTTTGATAAGCTGTATCTTGCAAACAACTGACAATCCGAACAAAAATCATTACATACTGCTATTATTTTAATCCCTAAATTCACTTCTCGAAGTTTCCTGGCGGACTTTCGGAACACCCTGTATATTAATTGGATATTATCATTATTTGATAATTTCATTGTCACCTATTAGTAACGTACATATTTTTGCTTTAAACAAAAAAATCGGTTCTTTAGGGTAGTATGGAATATATAGAAATGAAACCCTTGTACTTTTTTTGTATAATAAATATTGTGATATGCCTAACTAATTTTCTGCAAACTCTATGATAATTATTATTATACACCGTTTCCCATTTTAATGGATCACTCCGAATAACTTTGCAAGATGACCTCCAATTGAAAAACTTCCAGAACAAAAATTGTAACCTTGATTTTGATCCAGAGGTCACACGTAGGGCTCATTTGGAAGCCAACTTTGGAATTTCAAATGGAAGCCCAAATTTCACGTTTAGAGATACTTATATATTTAATCTTGGGTTAGACTGACCCTTCGAGATTCTCTGAAGACCAGATCAGCCTAAATGACCCCCAAATTTGACCCCAGGGCGCAAGGTCACAGTCATAATTAGACCATAAATCATGACTACGGTAGTTTGTACGGAATTTGCCACACAAATAAGTTAATCTTTGCCATAAAATGTAAACATTTCATTCGAAAGATTTCGTAATATGTTTATCCCTTAAATCTAAATAATCGATTTACAAAATATGTTGCTTCTGCCGTAATGTCAAAATTTGGATATGAGTCTCGTGTATTCAGTTTTGAATTAAATTATTCATTGTTACACTTAGCAGATTTCAAAATGTGATTATACAATGGGTTAAAATGAAGAATTGCAAGTAAATGTAAAAAGAAAATTGCAATAATAAATTTTTTCTACAAACGTCAAAAAATGACAAGGTTTGCACATTGACAACAATATGCAAAGTGACAATTTATTTCGGATTCTTACGTTAACATGACACCGTGCGCGAAATACTTCGCGCACTAGGGTGCGAAGTATTTCGCACACTGCATGTAAATTAATAAGAGTTTTGTATTTCAATCTTTGAAAAAATGAAGCAAAACTCCAAATTATTATTTATTTTTAAATGAATAACAATGAAATACTTTTAAAATAATGATAGAATTTTACAATAACTTTAGTTACTATTTACAATATTAACATTAAGTACAGGAACCAATATTTATTCCTAAACCAGATAATTCAGGTTCAGCTCGGGATATTGGGGTTTTGGGGGTTTGTTTGTAGAAAAAATATTGTTTGCATCTCGTGCGCGAACTACTTTGGTGGTCTCGAATAATTTTTTAACTCGGCTTCGCCTCGTTAAAAAATTCAATTATCGATCACCAAAGTAGCATTTCGCGCACTAGATACAAAAATAACTAATAAAATCTTTATATTATATAAAAACACCACTTCCAAAATAAATGAAAATTTATGGGAATAAATAATTAAATAATTAAGTATGGGAATAAATTCATTATTTCTTAAGCCATACAATTTTATGACACTTTCTCAGACAAACGATTCTGCATTTTAAGAAAACATTTCTTTGTGTACCCTAGTCTCGTCTACGTGCAATTGTTTGCATACGATGACACCATATTTTCTTTAATTAAACTCCTATAATTTCTTTCCAGATTCTTATTACCATCATTTTCTGAATTTAGCACAGTACTGATAATTACAGTGCTTCTTCACTTATTCTTTCAAGGTAAAAAGTAAAAAGTCATAATTCAATTAAAAATCAACTCTATTAGTCTCTGCAAATTTGGTACTACACATAAAATATATAGGAGAATAATTCTTTATATTTAAAAAAATCATATAAGTAAGAAAAAAATTGAGGAGCGACGCGCGTCGCCTGTTGTATTTACGAGTATCTACAAATCAATATTAACGGCCCAAATTACTCAGCAATCATGGACCACATACATGGTGATCTCTGGGTGCGAAGCTAAGCCAGACTAAGCTAAATTAATTATGGCCAAGCAGCAATAATGGATTTAACTTGTGATATTTCATAACTTTGAACTAGTGGTTTGTTGTTGCGGGTGAATGGCAGTTATGATATTATGCCGTATATGTAAAGCGTATATGAAAAGCCTTCAACGACATTTAGGCTGATAGGACTTGACGTTACTTCATGAATGATCCTGAATAGGTGTGCTTCTTAAAATGTTTCAATTAACCCCACAAGCACATTAAGCTACAAATATATGTAGGTATTCGGACAAGGTACTTCAAACTTCTATTAGAAAATATAAAAATAACTTGATAATGTGTTCAACTAAACACATTTTTTACAAGTGCTAACAGCCTTCTATATGCAAAATAAATAGTAGATGTATATTGCGAAAAAAATTGAAATACCTTTTTTGTAACATGTTCTTGAACGAAAAATCCCGAGTTGAAAGTTTTGTGCTCAATTTGAGTCAATCTGAAATATAATATAACCAGTTATTAATATATTTTAGTTGCTTGCACATAGCAAGATATACGTTGTGCATACCTATTTCTTGGTACCAAAAAATATATAGAGTATCCAAAATTAGCTAGCAACCCTACGATTAGAAATAAGAAACCCCAAAGATCGGTTTTTTTCTTATATCTCACAAACTGAGATCAAACATTAGAAACTGAGACTAGTATTCTTTTGTGAATTAAATTTTTAGGGATATATTTGCACAAATTGGTTTTTGTTTATAACTGTAGTTCGTAAAATAAAATTTAGTCATGTTGATCAATATTACCTTCACTATTGCTTTACCGTTTTCCTTATCTTAATTTTTTCTTCTAAGTCGCTTCTAGAATTTTAAAATATGTAGGTAGGTACAGTTTTTCAACAATATTTTTAACGCATTTTATAGAATATTGTTTTCTCCCAATTTAATAATAATTATTCACACAAAATGTCTTAATAATTGATACTCCCATGTTTAAATCTATTTAAATTTTTAACAATTTAAAATCGACGTGTTTGTGTTATGTAATACAAGTTCCAAATCAAATTTACTCCTAAACATTCAAGTCTATTGAAATGATATCCTTTTATCGTAAATTGCCTAAAACTTAATTTTTTTATGAAGCCCTTGATCATTATCTGAATATTTTAACTCACTTTAGCAAAGGCAAATATCAAAAAGTTAAAATTCATGTCAAAATGAGAAAATTCTATAAAAATAATTGAATATTTAAAAGAATAATATGAATATTTTCAACTCTAGGAAAACGATTTTACTGTATGTTTGCTTAACACTATCTCTGCATGCCTTGAAACTGAAAAATCTCACAAAAATCCTTTTCTAAGAAAAATAAAGTTGGATCCGTAACTTCACTCTAACGATCCAACCCGTTTCTTTCTTATTTCAGCTCATAGGATAAAGATATCAGCCACAAATTGGAAAGAAAAACAGAAATCGGGAATTTCTTAAAAGCAAAAACAGTTCTCTAAGCTTCGTAGGTTTCTGGGGTAGTCTTATGTTTTCTCTGTCGCTTTAAATCTCGTAGTAACTACCAGAAAAACAAATTAAAATATCGAATAATTTAGTTTTTCTATTTTATTTAATTTATTATCGTTTACTACTCGTAATTTAATAAAATTCATTAAGACAGGTACATATTAAGATGCAAGTTCATAATGAACAACACAACAATATTCACTCAATAATAAATAGTCATGAAGAAGATTTAAAATTGATAAATTTTGAGAGTTCATAGTTATTGTTCACATTGTAAATTCCTATTTTTTTCTTCTTTTTGCAGATAAAACCGGTAGAATTCTGCAACAGAGTGAATGAAATAGAAAATTTACCTCCACCAGAAATTGTGGAACAGGCCACTAGAGCATTATTTTACTCTCGCCCACGGCTGGTATCGTAATTCTCAAACTCATGTCGTACTAGCTATCACTAAATGTTCATAGCATAATATATGCTATTCTCTCCTCATATTTGTAAGAGCAATATACAGTATGTTTCAACAAATCAGTTACACCAGCACTATTGCTAACTTCGTTGTTATTGGAAGTATCTGTTAAATTATCAAAATTGTTACAATTTCTCTGTCGATTGCAATAAATGAAAGAAGAACTGAAAATCGAGTTTACTAGACTTCCTAAAATTTTCGAAATGCAAAACGATACCATTGCAAGTTCAAATAGAACACTTCTTCAGGATTGCGATTATAGAATGATGGAATGGCACAATGTACTCTACAATGGAAACGTAAATATATGTCAGAATAAAACAGAAAATGTATAAAAGTACGGGTCTTTAGTTAAATGATGCAATATTTATTTTCAATACAGTCCCCATAATCCAACTATGTCACTGAAGAATTCACGCGGAGCCAAGTTCAGGGAACGAGTGAGAAATAGGCTCAAACTTCAGTTTTCGGTAACCGTTCGGTAATGTGGTCTACTCGTTGTATAGAGATGAACTGTTTAGTGATGCATTGCTGGGCGATCTTTTGGTTGCTTTGAATCAAATCGTCCACCTGCTTTCGATGTTTCTAGTTAGTCGCAAAAACTCATCGCTCGCTGTAAGGTGCATCCTCAATTTTCACTTTAGCGACCTCACATTCGCAAATTTCAACATTCCTCTATACACAGCACTACCGTAAGCCCCTATTAAATGACGCCTTATGCTTGATATAATTAAAAAGCAGATAAACAATGAATAACAAATCTAAAATAAAATAAAATATGTAGGTTTTACATTTTATCCACATTTAAGGTGATATTCGCATATAACTTATGTTACAAAAAAGGTTTTGCATATTTAAATATCTAAAAAAAATTTCATTTATACATGGGGGTCTCAGAATAACACATTTTTACTTCTTTTATATCATACAAAAAAAGATGTCAGATGTCAAAAACATTTGCTCGGATATCATTTACTCTTCTGACACCAAGATTTTATAACAGAGTGCTAAAAGGTATCCAAATTATTAAATGTTTCCACAAAGTACCTACCTAATAAAATGCATTGACCTTATTGATATTTAGGGTCTATATGCGTGTTTATATAACTTTTCTTATGTTTATTCATTATTGGGCTGTGATTACTATTTTCCTTAATAAAGTGTAAACAGTGTACATTGCTTCATTTTTTACCAAATTTGTACTTTTTAATTATTTTAAGTTTATTTAGTATCCCATATATTTTTTATATTTGTTTTCAAAACCAGTCTTCATTCACTTCACCGAATTTATGATATACTTATATTATTATTGTTTTTATCTTTAATGTATTTAGAGAAGCAAAAATATTTTCGTACTGTTAATTTGATCCTTACGTTGTACAAGACATTGGTTATACCGAAATTGGAATACGGTTCTTTATTGTGGCACTCTCAACCTTACAGTCATTCATCGAAGATATAGAAAATGTTCAGAAACGGTTCTTAAGATTTTTGTATTTTAAAATATATAACAGGCCCTGTGATTATAGCATTATTCATACAAATGATCTGTGTAGATTTAACATCAATACCTTGAAAAATAGACGAATTATTTCTATTTTGTTCTTTGGGTACAAAATTTTAAATTATTACATTTTTATCCATATCTTCTGTAATTGATCTACTTTAACATCCCCTCTAGAAATACCCGATTGAGGGAACTATTATACAGGGTGATTCACAACATATCCAAAAAAATTTGGGAATAGATGCGGCATGAGAAATGGAGTCAATATTGTAAAAAAAAATTTTTGTAAAATCCTTATAGTTTCTGAGAAAAAAATTATTGAAGTTATAGCACATTAAACCACTGCATAGCTGCACAACTGTAGTCTCTAGCGTCATTCGCATTACGCGTGGAGAGCCATGTGACTCCTAACACTAAAATCCGTCGTTGCGGTAGTTTTTACCTGTTATCTGTGTTATTTACATCAGTTTTTTAGTAATTAGTGTCAAAAATGGCTTGCGTGTATAGCAACTCAGAGTTGATGGATATCGTTTTAATTTATGGTGAAGCAAGACAACATTTGTGTTAGTTCGTAGAAAGTGAGTAAGACGGACTTGGGTCCGTTATGTGTTTACACGTGAGTGGATAAAATTTAGAACAATTGCTGTTGCAGCATCGGGTATGTCAAATGATTTTATTATTTAAAAACACAAATTAATTTTATTAATTAATAACGGCAAAAGCACTTGAATTTGCCGATATAAAATAGGTGCGATAATATTCTATTTACATATTTCTTTCCTTGCGAAAGTTTTTGTCCGTTTTTATCACACCGCCATGACGGTCACATTGTGCTAGGTCAGGTTTTACACTGGACCAGTTTCCAGTGTCGTATTTTTAAATCTATTTTGAACTGACCTTTTTGATTTTTTCTTTACAAAATTGTATTTGTAAGGGTTACCCTGTATACACGAAGAACATTATTATATTATTCTCCTATAGTTATATCTCGTTTAATTAATATGTTTTATTCTAATAATGAAATAGATATATTTTCCTCCATTACGATGTTTACAAAATCTGTTAAACATAATTTGAAAATTTAGTTTGATGTATTTCTATATATTTTTTTCACTGCAATTCTTGAATCTGAATTTGTTACGACTGCTCTAATTGATTCTAAGTATAATACTGTTGTTGTATCTTGTATAGGTACTCATATTTTTTTGTTGTTTTATAATGGTTAAGTTTGTTAATACGTGCTGTATTTAATATTGTGTGGATTAAGTAGTATTCGCATGTAATTAGGTTTACACCTATTTGGAAAATAAATAAATAGTTAGTAAAATGAATTTATACAGGGTGATTCAGAACTTATCAAAAAAAAATCTGGATATACAGGGGACTCTTACAAATACATTTTGTTAAGAAAAAATCAAAAAGGTCAGTTCGAAAATGATTTATAAATACACTTCTGANTAAATAGTTGCCAATATTACACTTTTGCATCACAGTTTTTTCCGCACTTGCTAACGGAATCATTGAATTCACTAAAAAACAAATGGCAGTCACAAGGACAAAGTGATTTCGAAATTATACAGGTGATGATGATAAACCAGCCTTTATAATATTGTCAATTTCTAATAAAACACCTGCATTAATCATCAGAACAAAATGATCATTCCTTTTGTAAGCTAACCGATTTTGTATCTTCAATAATTGCTACTTTAGCAATAACGCTTTTCTGTCTTATTTTTAAACAAGCTGTATATTTTTACATCCTGAAGAATGAGAAATAAATTTGAAATTTAATCTGGTTGGGGTGAGGAGTTCCTTTGATGGAAATGAATCAAAAGTCATGTTTTCTGGAGGAATAGAAAAGGACTCTGAGTAGCACAATAAGGCTTCCCTTAGAACTCATCTGCACAGCTTCACACTTTTTGCCGAGCACCCCTGTCACATAACGGCCTGAAATTACTTACTTTGTCCATGTTGTGAACTTGTCAGATTCAGTTAAGTATTTTCTCTTTCAGTATTTATCACGTTCGCGTTCATATAGGAAAATTATTGATAAATATTTTAAAGTACGTGGATAACGGTCACCTGCGTCGAGCAAAGTTCAGTTACCGACTATCATCTAATTCAATAATTATCAAGTTTTCTCAAAATTATAGGGTTGTCAGGTTGCAGGGTCGCCAGATTACAGGGTTGTCAGGTTGCAGGGTCGCCAGATTACAGGGTTGTCAGGTTGTCAAGGTTGAAAGTTTTTCCAAAGTTACAAGAGTATGAAGTTTTGAAGATTAAATATGTTAAGATACGAAATTTTATGGATATTCAACAAGTATACCTTTTTTACGTAAAATACCATAAATCTTTATAAAATGATGGAAAATTTGGGGTATAGTGGAACAAAAATTTTTTTTCTAGAAATTTTGGTCGGGGGTGTTTTGCCCCCGGGCCCCCATAATTATTATCGAGGATTTCATATTATCATCCAAAGCAGCTTCAAAAATTATAGATCCAGCCAAAAAATTTTCAAAATTTATTGAAAAATATAAAAGTTACAGCAAAAAAAAACATTTTTAATTCTCAACTTCAAGAGCTAATAACTCTACAGGGTGAGCCTGGAGGAAAAAATTTTATATGAACTTGTGACATTATTTTTTCATTATCTATCCATATCCGAGAGATTGCCCACCATTTCCGGGACACCCTGTATAAAGTGACAATTTTTACTTTACTTTTGTTTTCTTGTAAGGAAGTGTTTGCATAAGAATATTTTGTCACTGAATACTATTATACCACAGACAATGTAGCTTGCGCGATAACTATTTTGTCTGTGATTATACAATAAAAATAAAGACAAACTGTATAAGTAATTTTACTAAAAACTCCTTACATAAATTAAAACAGAAATTAATTTGATTTTAGAAATTGTTCGAATCGTACACTATTGTCACCAACCTTATGACGTACTATACCATGGATACGTTCTTAATTATGTAACACCTCTCTGATTATAAAGTAGGTATAAGAATGTATGTATTATACAATATTTTTATTGTATAGTTTTATAATTATTTATTAGTTCAATTTAGTCTTTTTTTAATAATAGATATATCTAATATAAGTATAATTTACCAATTAGAATGAATTAAATTCTTGAAATACAAGTCAGTGCAAACTTTTTTATACCCTTGCTTCTCTTAAATCTATGAACATAATTTACTGTTTTCTTTTGGGAAAATAAAATAAATACAATGTGAGATTGAACAAAGCTTGACTTATACTTGAGAACAGTGTATTACATTTTTCTGTGTTTTAAAATGGCTTTGTAGAACACCATTTTATTAAACATTTGTTTAATTTTTTTCTGCTCAGAATAGTACAAGACAGAAAATATAGTGGTTATTTCAAGAAAGTTACAGACCAACGACAACAATACGTGTTTATATGTATATATTTTTTATATGTATTCTTTTTAACCTTGTTTGGTGTTTGAGAGGCGGGAGTGATTTGTAAATGGCATGGAAGACTTGATCATAATTCTTGACGTAACAGAATGGAATAGTTGTTTCGATACTTCAAAACATTTGGTATACACAGTAGTGGATTAAACATTTTTCGAGCTAAACTATTTACAACCCTTTATAAAATGTAATTTTGCCAGTTTCGTACTTTACCTACCTTTTCTCAACTATACAACGGTCATATTCCTCGCTAGATTATACAGGAAATGATTTTGGTTAACTTTTATTCGATGTTACTGGATATATTTGCACCTATAAATGTATGCATATATGCCTCTAAATAACTAGGTAGATTTCACAGAGTCTAACGACACTTATAGTGTACTATAATTCAATAAACATAGAAATCTAAATAAAAAATTTAGATTTTGGAACGAATACATTGAAGATGAATTTTTCGAGACAAAACGTCTGGTTCGAGCTAAGGCAGTACAGTATCGGGGATCATGAAGCCTTGCAAAAACTGTAATAAAATTTCCAGGGTCATATTTAAAATAATGAATTTGATGATGGTCCTGGAAAGACGAAACGTTACATATAAAAATTATTTATGCCATTCGATAAACGGAAAAAAGTTGCCATGAGAAAGTGTTCTTCTTTCTTCAATATCATCTTAAACAAGGTTGAAATGAAACAAAAACGAATTTCCAAAATTTTGTTTTTTTTTTCAAATATTTCGAAAACTAATCATGTTAGCCTTGATTTTTTAGAGGCATAATATTGGTCTCTTACTGTTTCTGAGATCCCTGTATTGAGAAGCGAATTTGTAACAGCTTGTATATTTGAAAAACTCTTAATAACAAACCAAATATTTCTAAGGTTAATAGAATATAAAAAATACGATTTTTTACTATGAACTATGGGTATATTATCTTTTATTTCCAATGTACCTGTATGCAAGTAATCAAAGCATTGAAGTGTGGGATTCATATGTCTTGGAAAGCTGTATATAGGTTATATTAAGTAACTTATATAAATACTAATATGACCAGGCAATTTAGAACCTCTCAAAGCATAAACCTGCAAAATTTCAATACGATATGTCGATTACTATAGAGATATTTATTAAGAAAAAAATTAGCATCTTTAGCATATTTATTTTGAAAACAAAAGGCAATAGATGCGCAGGCAAAACTATTCTTATTTTTTATCATATTTCCCGCAGAATTTATGCTACTTATTCTGAAACACTGTACACTATTGCTAAGCAAATGCAATCTAAATATTGCGGCAATATTACCTATTAATTTATGGAGAAGAAATATTTTATTCCAATATCTAAAGTTTATATAACCGACTTTCAAAGTGCGTGGTTATTATTATAATATTAGTATGTAAAAAATTGTTTCACTATCATTTTAAATAAAGTTTCTGGAATTTAACAAACTAATCTACATAACAGTTAAATATCGTGCACAGTTCAGTAAACTTGGTTGTATTAATGCCATTATTGCCATTAAACGGCACCATGTGGAACAAAATAGAATATAATGAATATTGAACACCGTAATAATTTAATGAAACTCATTCAGTATCGTTGATTAGTTACATATCCCTTGGATTTGTGTGTAATTAAAATTTTAATATAAATATGTATAGTAGGCCGTTATTAATAGTGCCTTCCTGAATTGAGAATTCAGTTGCATAAAATCATATTGTTACCTAGCTAGTGATTTTTAAAGCACGGTACTTTGATGTGGTTTTTAATTGGTATTATGTGCATTTAATTCAGTAAAACTTTCTGCATGAAATATTTCCATTTAATTTGTCAGTAGGTATCAGAAATTATGAATAACCACATTCGCTTTTGTGTTCATACTAAATTTTACAAAACTACCTATGGATTAAAGATATATCTGCAAAAATTTTTTATTAAAGTCTCTTGCCAATGCTAAATTTATTCTAAATGCTGCTAGTATTAATTACTTCCCATTTTTCTGGCTGTACTAAGGTGTTGAGGATCCCTTGTTTCTGAACCGGATGGTGACGAAACTCAGCGTTCAGATATCTATCACTATAGGTCAGTTTTTATAAACTCTAGGGCACCATCCAATTTTCTCCTGACAAGGAGATCTAGGAATGGAAGTGTACTATTTTCTTCCATGGTGTGATTCCTTTAATGTGATCTAAACCAACACTTTAACTTTAAAATTGCTGCCCTAGGGCTTCGTTCTCCAAGGGAATGAAGGTACTTACATAAAATATGAAAAAGTCAACGAGTAGGACGTCACAGACTAGTGACTTCAAACCAAGTTCATACTCATTATTATTAACTCAACAAAGCCCTTCGACTTTAGACTTAAAAATAATTGTATTACCTTAAATTTATTATTATTTAATTATTATTTATTAATTATATCCGTCTGGATTGCTATTGCTTCTCCGTTGAGCCTTGGCCAAAATTCCCTCTTTCTCATTAGAATGTTAGTAGACTTCAGATCTATTATGTGTCTAAACACATGTGTTCCTGTAAATTCTTGTTTTTAATTAAGAATTGTATTTTTTGTTATTCATAAAGTATAAAGATTACGGTTATGTATGGAATAGCAATTCTGCATAACCGTTCTATATGAATAATGGGCTGAATTTCATTAATACAGCGCTCAATTTCCTCCTGCAAGGCGTGGTTGGTCGTGGGCTTGTTAGCATATGTAGGTTTACTTAAATTTGATAATTTTGTAAATTAAACTATTTTAAATACCAACCAAGATACTTGTTTCTATCAAAATATAATAAATATAGTTATTTACACCATAAAGGAGGCAAATATTATTTACCAGTCGAGGACGATTGGCAATAGAGTCCGAGACTGGTAAATTATACTTAACTGCTGCGTGGTGTATAACATGCTTCCACAGTTCTTTATGGTTCATGAAATAAAGATTAAGTTTTATTTTTTGACATTTCTTGATCAATTTATTTTGACATTATTCAAAACCTTACAAAGTCGCCTTGGTTGCTTGGATTTTGTGGTTTCTCAGGTGTTTATAAACAAAGCTACATAAAAGTTGCAATTTTGCTGGTTTTGAATTATTATTTCTAAATGAGTGATTTTCAAATAGAAAGTGCAGCAAATGCTGCCTGCGAATTTTTATTGCCCGAGAAGTCCAAAGTGCACTACGGACCAGCATATAGAAATTTCAAAGAATGTTGCCAGAACAAAAATACTGGTGTTTCTGAAATGTTACTGCTACTATATTTTATGGAGAGGTCAAGAAGTTTAGTTTAGTTTTATCACCGGCGAGTTTGTGGAGTGTATACTCAATGATTGAGTCAACTATTTTCATAGAGGAGAATCTGAATATATCAAAATACCCCAAGCTGAGAGCATTTTTGAAACGTAAGAATGACGGCTATACACCTAAAAAGACAAACGTTTTTACAAGAGAACAAGTCAACGATTTTCTCGTTCAGGCAGCCGATAACACATATTGGCTAATGAAGATAGTGACGGTTTTAGCATGCCGTTCTGATGAGTTATGAAAACTTACTTTGGACATCAATTTCAAAAATTTTGATGATATTGTATTTACAATTCCATATTATAAAAATGGTATGTCACGTACGTTTACAATTACTTCTCACCTGGGTTCTGTTTCTCATCTAGAAATTCTCAAGAAATATGTCAAGATTAGATTGGAAATTGAAACTGAAATTTCATGCTTTTTTATAAGCTCTCAAGCAGGTACAACTAGAATATCCTGAAACATATGCAGGCCATTCATTCCTAAGAACATCGGCAACGTTACTGGCTAATACAAGAGTTGATGTATTAGTTACCAAGAGATATGGTGGGCGAAAATCAGCCACAATTGCAGAAAGTTATGTTGCTGAGAGTTTAAGTAACAAAAATGAAATAGCCAACGGGATTCTTTACAATGACACTTCAACTCCAGATTCTAGTAGTACGTCGCATCATCGCAATAGCCGTATTGTTATGGAAACTTTTGACCTAATTGTGCAACCTTTTACCATTTTAATTAACTTAATGTTCACTAATGGCATATTTCCTGATATATTTAAATTTAGTCGAGTTAATCCCATTTTTTAAATAGGCGATCGACATATAATTGATAATTACCGCCCGATTTCGATTATATCTTACTTTGGTAAAATAATAGAAATAATTTCTCCAGTTATTTTGAATCGAACTGTTTTTTGTTAAATAATCAATATGGCTTCCGCCGTGGTAGATCTACCATACAGGCCTTACAGAAAAGTAGTTATCTAAGGAGAGAACTGGACCACTTCAAGGTCACCAACGGGCTGACGCCATCCGAAGCTAGCACCAGGTCTCCAGCAGCAGCTCCATGGTCACGCTGAAGAAGTGTCAGTGAGGTGCGGGGGTGGGGGATCTGGATTGCAGAAGAAGAAGCCGGGGTCCGTCGGCAATGATCAGGAGGTCGGCATCGAGGAGCGTGACGTCAGAGGCGGCACCAGGCGGGGGGCAGCGGGGTGCAGGCATGTAGCGTTCGAGTAAACTGACTTTGCCCTCTGCCAATGTCACTACTACTCGAGGTCCAAACTGGCCCAAGACAATGTCGATGTATTCTATTTTGTATTTTACATCAACTTCTAGTTGACTGGTTCTAATGAATGGCTTCACTAATGCTTGTTTGTTAATGGCAGCAAACATTTTTTTTCTTTTGATAATTGTTTTTGATGTATACTTTCAATGTTCCACGTCTCAAACTCGAATGAGCTGAAGACGTTCCAGACCGCTATTTTATTCAATTTGTAAATCAAAAAATAGATGACCTCATGACTATGACATCATCATCATCCACACATTCCGCTCTTTGTGTCTAGCCGACATTCACTATAGAACCATTTTCTTATCAAGAAACAACAACATAATAACTTATCACATTATTTATTACCCACATTATTTAATGTATAATACTGCGCTCCAGTCCCCAGACTCTAGACAAACTTGTGGTGCCATGTTTAAAGCAGCCGACAAACAGTCGCACCTGCTTTCATACACTCTAACTTCTCACACGCATTCCTCTGTTTATGTTGAGCCGACATCCGCTATGAGTCCATGTTCTTACCAAGTATTTCTTAAAATATACCTAATAAATCATCACAATATTTATATTAGTGTCACAGATAACTCGCTAACATGCAGACCTTGGGGCTCGAGACTGTTTACTTAGCTCGATAAATATTGCAGACCGCTTACGTTACCATGTTACCATATTTTAACTATCGCGTTTCTTATATTTTCCACTTTATAACAAAAAGATTGGTACCAAGATGCCGTCGCCGCTGCCGCCGCCGCCCCCGCAGCCCGCTGCCGGCTGCCGGCTTCCAGCATCGCAGGCCGTATCTGGCCGCCTGCTCCCGCCTATGACGCAGGCATCCCGCTGCCTCCCCGTACGCCGGCATCCCGCTGCTACCTCACACGCCGGCACCCCGCTGCCGCCCCACACGCCTGCACCCCGCTGGCCCCCCGCTGCTGCTGCGCACCTGGTGCCGCCTCTGACGTCACGCTCCTCGATGCCGACCTCCTGATCATTGCCGACGGATCCCGGCAATCTTCTGCAGTCCAGATCCCCCACCCCCGCACCTCACTGACACTTCTTCAGCGTGACCTTGGAGCTGCTGCTGGAGACCTGGTGCTATCTTCGGATGGCGGCAGCCCGGTGGTGACCTTGAAGTGGTCCAGTTCTCTCCTTAGATATCTACTCAGAAAATTATTGAATACATAGTAATGGGACTAGAAAGCGGAGAACACGTAGCTGTTACGTTGTGTGACTTGACTAAGGCATTTCATTGTCTCCCACGGCTTACTACTGCGGAAGCTAAGTTGCTATGGTGTTAGAGGTTACGCCCTCAATCTGTTTTCAAGTTATTTGAAAAACAGACGTCAGTAAGTTACAGTGAATGGCAATACTTCCAAGTTTAACCGTATTGATCATGGTGTTCGGCAGGGTTCTGTTTTGGGGCCCTTGCTTTTCGCAATCTATCTTAATGACTTTTGCTTTGCTATCGCACCTAATAAGTGTGTACTATTCGCAGATGACACCACCCTAATTAATATGAATAAAGATTCCTCATGTCTAACTGAAGATTCATCTAACATGTTATCTAAAGCCATAAATTGGTTTTCATTTAACAATCTTAAAATTAATAGTTTACCACTACTCCAGGGCATGTAGAACATAAATTTGTTAAAATCCTTAGTATTACAATTGAATTGACTTGGTCTGACCGTGTTGAGTCCATGAATAAGAGGTTGTCTGGAGTAGTTTATTTGTTAAGGCCACTGAGAGAGGTGATTAGCACTGATACTTTAAGATCAATTTATTTTTCCCTCTTTATTCTATCGTGTCTTATGGTATTGTGCTATGGGGGAACTGCTCTAGCTCTTTAAAAACCTTTAGAATCCAAAAAAAGCCATTGGCATTATGTGCAACGTAGGTTATAGAGATCACTGTCGCCAACTTTTTGTGAACCTTGCTATCGCTATTTGTTTATTACTGTTTACTGGATATTCATAAGAATATTGCCAGTTACACGGTTCAATCGGATATTCATAATTACTGTACTCGTACTTCTAAATTCTTGCGGCTACTTAGATATCGCTTAGCACTGATTGCGAGAAATTTCTTAAATTTAAACCTGTACAATGTCCTCCCATCACATGTAAAATCACTATGTTCTGCCAAATTTAAGTTGTGTATAAAGAATTATTTGTTAGCAAAATGTTTTTATTCCGTTAGTGACCGGATAGTGTTCATGACTTTTAGTGGTTGCTTTCACTTTGACGTTTATTACGTTATAAAGCAAATTTTATTGTTAGGTCAATGTGTATTTCAATTAGTCTAGTGCTTTAGTTGTATTTTCTTAAATTGTTATTTTTATGATTGTGTGTTTCTTTGACTCTTGTGTGTTGCTTTGTCATATGTTATGTATTAATGTAGACCAATACATATTCTATTCTATTCATGCTGTTTTGTGTGTGACAATTAGTAAACGCGAGGGGAAAAATTATCCAGATTTTATAAATGTTACTAAATGTAATAACTGTACAATTACTATAAATATTTATTCGTAATAATTAATAAAATGTAATGTTCGTCAAATATTTATATTTGTTCATAAAATATGCATTTACAACTCGAAATCGATTTTTTCCCCGCTGTCCATAGCAACTTCCACTTCTACGGTAAAATCCAGTTACCTCCTTAAAAACAATGTACTTAATAGTCTATTTACGATAGTGGGAGCAGATAAAATAATTTCTCCATATGTCACGATTTTAATTTGGAGCACATTTATCTATACAAGAACTCGATATAAATAAATATACAGTCCATTCAACAAGAATTAAACATAAAAAACATATGGTAATAAAAGAAGAGCATTCAAGCCAAGCTCAGAAAAGAAATACTAACTCAACAAATAAACATATCTCAGACTTCAAAAAAAAAACCAAAGAAAAAAGTTCAAGTGCCAATTCTGATCACCAAAAGGGGGAAATTATATGACCAGGAAATGATTCATGCAGTAATTGAATTGTTTCTCGGGTTGTATGGCTTGTGGCACCGTCTTGTGGAAACCACATGACGTCTACATCCATATCTTGGCACAAAATCTGGATTATCATGTTGCGATAGCGAGCGTCATTAACTGCTATTATCTGAAGAGCCGCATTTTTAAAGAAAATGATCCGATGATGATGATGCCTCCAGCCGAGAATACGCATCAAATAGTGACTCGTTGTGTGTGCATTTATTTCTCAACAATCAATCGTGGATTTTCTGAACCTTAAATTCGACAATTTTATCGATTAACGAAGCCATAAAGATGAAAATTAGCCCAATCGCTGAGTATAACTTTGTTCGAAAAATCAGCATCCACTTGTTCTACAATCCATTCAACGAACACTCTTCACTGCGTGGTCAGTAGGCTTCAGTTCTTGAGTATATTGACCTTTGTAAGCAAGAACATGCATGCCCTTGAGAGCATCTCGAAATGTCCAATTCTTGACCACGGTGTTGAATTGATGTTTCTGGACTCTCAGAAACACTCTGATAAACTGCTTCGATGTTTTGTGTTGAACGACTTGTTGAAGGACGGCCAGAGTGTTTAAGATCACTAATTGATCCTAAATTTTTCAATTGATCTCTTCACAATTTATACTTTGTACGAAACTTGCTATTTGGCAGCTACAGTTTGTAGCTGCCAAATCTTCATTACTTTTAAAATATTGCTCAACAATGAAAACGCGTTGTTCTCTCGTATGGTGCTCCATTTTTAATAACCCTGAACAGTCAGCTGCCACGCTGTCTTTCTTTTCGTAGGCAACACTTTACCGCACAAATGTCAGATTGCCTGAATTTTGGTGCACCCATAACTTGAAATATATCTACTTGACTACACCGGAAGTTAAATAGCCTGAAAATCATGTCAAGCGTTACCTCCAACACATGTTATTTTAACTAAGAAGCATATATTAAATTAAGCATACCAAATCCGTAGCCTTAGCCATTATAAAGTGAAAGCTAGTCTTTGGAATATAGGCGCCTTAACTGTCTTTAACAGGATTATCAATTTGCTACCTTGTAATGGTTTCGCAGCTAGTTTTAACATAACATCTTAACCAAATCTCACTTCATGATGTCGCCTCGGTCTTAACTAGGCGGTCGATAGGAACGTAATTACTCTGGCTTACTCCGTTTTTCTTAATCGCTTTCTGGAAACGAAAATTAAGACAATTTAATTATCTCAACAATTCTCATGAAAGACTATATCTTTGGATCTACAACGAATTTCGAAATTCAAATAATTGAGAACTGGTAACTTCGCAATTATTAACTGAATATTGTTAGTGTCCTTTCAATATAATTATTTACAATATTTTCAGGAGAACAATCGAACGTCAGCAAGTAAAGTATGAGTTAAAAGAGTTAGGTAATTATCATATCATTTTCGTGTCCATGAAATACTGGTAATGTAATAAGAAGTATAATCGGAATAGGGCAAGGAAATAAGGATCTTGATTTTTCGACCAAGCCAACGTTTCAATTTTATATCAAATTTTCTTCAGGCCTATAAGTAATAATAAAAAGATAGGACTATATACCGGGTCTTTCATGAAGTTCTCCCGGCACTAATAGAGGATGTTCCTTGGGCTATTTCTAGGAAAAAAGTTCATATAAACACGTGTCCGATTTGCTTTACTTATTGAGCTACACGAATTTGAAAATAAAATAATGGTAACTAATTTTCATTTTTATTTTTAGAACATCGATAATAGTGATACATACATTCTTAATTTAAAAGGTTTTCGAAAATTCCACCTCCTACTTCAATACATTTGTCAGCACGCCTGTGAATTGCTCGCGTTGCATTTCTAATATTCGCGTGCTTTTCTTTTATTTGCGTTGCAGCATTAACAATTCTTTGGATTAGAGCTTCGCGTGTTTCCACTTTCTCTTGATAAACCAAATCCTTCATCCAACCCCACATGTTGTAATCTAACGGATTGAGGTCTGGAGACCTAGCTGGCCAAATGTGTGGCCCACCTCGACCGATCCAGCGACCAGGGTAATGCTCATTTAGGTGAGCAGTGACAATTCGGGAAATATGAGGTGGAGCTCCATCATGTTGCAAGTACATTCTTAATCGTCTTGCCAGAGGTACATCTTCAAGCAATCGCGGGAGTTCTTCCTCTAAAAATTGTAGATACTTTGGTCCATTAAGACGACCTTCAATAATAAATGGCCCTATAAGTTGATCGTATAACATTCCACACCACACATTAACGCTAAATCTACGTTGAAAATTACTTTCTACGGTGGCATGAGGGTTGACGTCCGACCATTGATGCATGTTATGGGTGTTGTTGATACCGTCTCTGGTAAATTGTGACTCATCCGTAAATAAGATGTAGCGATACAAATTCCTATTATTATTCAACCACTGACAAAATTCTACCCGCCTAGGGAAATCTTCTGGCTCCAGATGTTGAACACGCTGTAGATGGTATGGATACAACAGATTCTTGTTTAATGTTCTCCATACCCTGGTATTGGGAATCACTAAAGGCGTGGATATCCGTCGTGTACTAACACCGGGATTACGCTCGGCCATAGCAAGGATATTCTCTTCTTCTACAACACTCTGCTGACTTACCCGTTCGTAGTGAATGCGAACACTTGGAAGTGAACCAGTTTCTCTGAGTGCATGAAAAGTTGTGGTAAACGTTTTCGGGGATGGAATGCGACGATTTGGGAAACGCCGTTGATATTCCAGTGAAGCTAGAGTAGCATTTCCATCGCAATTACCCAAAACAAACACCATATCGGCATACTCAGCAGTCGTAAACTTAAAAGGCATTGTTCGCGAATTTGCAAAATTCAATCTTCACACTAAACTGCAAGCTTGTCAAAACTGACAGTAACCTAGATAACATTTTACCTTGCAAATGTCGTCAGAGCACACTTGACCAATGCCGAGAGGTAACGCAACAAATTTGATTATTACTTTTTACATTTAAATTTCAAATTCATATAGCTCACAAAGTAAAGCAAATCGGACACATGTTTATATAAACTTTTTTCTAGAAATAACCCAAGGAACATCCTCTATTAGTGCCGGGAGAACTTCATGAAACACCCGGTATGCATATATAATAAAAAAATAGAAAAAACAATATTTGGAAACATATTGCAGTATTATAAAAAGCAAACAGATTAAAATTAGTAAGAGCAAAAAGTAAAGATCAAAAATATATTTAATTTTATTTTTTCTCTTTTTTAAATATATTTTTGATTCCTATTTTTAAAGTGTAGGCTTATTTAACAATTTCGTACCTTATCAATAACACCTTCATAAGACAAATATATTAATTTACAGCTATTGTTCCCATCTCATAGGCTGACAAAGTACTGTCAAATATGGTAAGGAAAATATTTTTAACTCAATTGTTCCTTTTCAATGCCATTTTTTAAGTTTTGTTTATCTAATAAATTAATATACATCGAACAGAAAGTAGACAGAGAATTTCTTATACATTCAAAAATTTCTGCTATTTTAGCTTCCCAGAGGCAATTTGTCTGTGTTTATCTTTATATTTTATGAAAATACGAACAAACAAATGCTTGAAATTCATCTTAATATAAATAACAACGAAAAAATAAATCAACTGCTTTATTACTACGATAGCGTTTACTGCCTTCTTTATTACCTAAGAAAGAAAATGCCGTGTAGATCGAATTTTTCAGTATTTCAGTATAAACAAGCTCACAAAAGGACTACACTAGGTACTTTTAAACTTTCATCTTCTCGATCTTTTCAAATACAATAGCTAAAAAATATTCCACAGTAAAGATTATTAATTAAAGATTATTATTTTTATAAAATATAGAGATTATAACTAAAACGCCTCAAAAAATTGTATAGTTCTACGTTACATTTTAATAAAAATGGCTTCTATATATATTTGTTGCAAAATACTACGTTTTGTTATTTGTATAGATTTTACTATGAAAGATTTTGAAATTAAAATTCTTAAAAAATATGTACCAAAACCTTTGACGATAGATAACATTAAACATGAATTTTTCTGTCGAAAATGTAACTAAATAATAATATATACATCATTGTACCCGTAAGGAATAGTGTGAAAATATTAATAGTTCTATATAAAAAAATAAACTGATGATGGTTGCCCAAAGACGACACACAAAAAATGTGTTTTTATGTTTGAATGGAAAAGCAAAAAAAGCAATATGAAATATGATTTTATTTTATATATTTTCAAATAAACCCGAAATATGATAAGTTGATATCTGAAAATTTCATATTTTCCAAAAAATCTCAAAAACTACTCGATTTGTCTTAGATAACATACTGAATTAAGTAATTTTATTCCAACTTAACCATTCCTTTTAATATCTGATAGTACGAACGTTATAATATAACCTATTTTTAAATAGTATATAACGAGCGTTCAAATAAAAACGTGGTCGAAGTTGGCTCTGAGACATTGGACGTAGGGAGTAGCTTATAGCGACCAACTTAACCTCATTTCTCAACGAGCTGTATAGCAGCTGTCAGTTTCAATAACGTTAATGACTATATAACTTTATTTTAAAGAATAATCGTGATAACAATAACAAACAATTAAAGGAGCTGCGGAAAGTGTCCCCCTCCTTGTTATAACAATAAATTAAAGCAGCTGCTGAAAGTGTCCCCCTCCTTGTTCCAAGCACTTTTCACACCTGTTCCTCAAAGAATTAAAGACATTTTCTAAGATGCTCGGGGTATTGTTAATTTCACGAATCTTGTCTATAAGTCGAGCCTGCAGATGGTTTAAATCAGGAATAGGCAGTTCAAAAATAGTGTTTTTAAGGTAAGGCCACAAAAAGAAATCACACGGCGTAATATCACATGACCTCGGTGGAAATTCATGTTCAGCATTGAGACTTATTAGTCGATTTTGGAAAACTTCCCTCAACATATTCATCGTCTCGCCTGCCGTATGTGCCCTTGCGCCATCTTGTTGAAAGTAAAAGTTTGTAATTTCGTTTTCTTCCAGCTGGTTAACAAAAGGAGCGATAATTTCTTCTCTATACCTTTGCGCAGTAAGAGTACCATTAAAAAAAATAGGTCCATAAATCCTCCTTCGATTGAGAGCACACCAAACTCCAATTTTTTGAGCGTGTAGAGGGCCCTCGACAAAAAAGTTATCTGGTTTTTCAGAAGACCACATTCTCATATTCTGTGAGTTTACGTAACCACTTAAATGAAACCAGGCTTCATCAGAAAAAAAGGTGATATTATGAAGTTCACCGTAGTTGTTTAAAAACCATTCACAAAATACAGCCCGTCGCGGAAAATCAACTTCATGAAGTTCTTGCTGACAAGTTAAACGATAGGAGAACAAACGCAAATCTTTTTTTAACACTGTGTGGCAGGTACCGACTGATACTCCCACCATTTGTGATAAAACACGTACAGAAGTTCTTGGCGCATTTTCCATTATTTGTTGGACATTTTCTTTTAATTCTTCAGTCCGCTTTTTAGGTCGGCCGCTTCCTTCTTTTCTTGTTACACTGCCCGTTTCACGAAAAACATTAACACAACGCTGAACTGCACTTTGAAAAATTTTGTACTCAACAACGCCGGGAAATTGATTTTGAAATTCTATGAAACATTCCTCAATAGAATACTTCCATATTCCATCAATCTTGCGTCCATTTCTAAAGTAGGACTCTATGATAAACACTTTTTGTTCTTGAGAAAACACCATTTTAAACGCTTTTTAAAACGAAAATATTCAAATTGATAGCAGCGATATAGCGCTTTGACAGATGACGTTTAAGTTCATTTGCTATACGCTACGCCCTACGTCCAAATTTTCAGAACCAACTTGACTACGTTTTTATTTGAACGCTCGTTATTTCATTATTATCTCTTGCATTTTGACTTTATTTTAAAGTTATTAGTCATCCAACTTTTATAACCTATCAGAATTGAACTATGTTCTTTAATATCTAACCTCATAACTGATGATGTTACTACTCTATCTTATCTAAAATGAAAATTGAAAAATGTATGTCCAAATAGTATTATTAATACAAAAACATGCCTAAGACATAGAATTTGTTGTCAGTTACTATATTCTTTTAAAGAAATATCTTGTATTCTTCTTGTTTTAACGTCACGTTTGCCAAAGTCCAACACGCAAAAATAGCCACAATAGAAATATCTTACTACATTTTACAGTTGTTAGTGCAGAAGGTAGTAAATATTAGAGCTATAATTAAATATCAAATTATTTCTCAAAAAAAAAGTAAAATACAGGGTGGTCCTGAGGTAATGGGCCAAAATTCATAGGTAGATTCCCGAAGCAGAAATATTGCGATTTAGACGAAGTTACCTTAGTCCAAAAGTTGATAGTTAAAGAGATACAGGATGTTAAATGTAAAATATGATTTTAGTTTATTTCCATTTATTTCTTAATAAATGCAAATATGCATTCAAAATTTTGGGGTTTGGGGTTCTTTGGGTAGAGGAATTGAAATTTGTTCACATTTTGGTTATAGTTTATAGAGGGCGCTAACTGCCGTAGATTGAATGTGTTGAAAATGGCAGGTAACTCTTTTGTACTTTAAGTACTTCTTGTATTTTGTACTTTTATTTGATTTCTTTGATATCAAATTCTTATCTTCCAACTTTTTTACACAAAAAAGGCATACTTTATGAAAATAGCTGTCTCGCATCGTTTCAGACTTATTTGGCTTTGAAACTTGCAATGCTAATAGTTGAAATAAACGAAAGTCTCGGCATTCTATCTCACATTTATGTATAAATATACAATTTAAATTGTAAGCTACGACGTAATTTTAATTAGATAATTAATGGAAAGTAGCATACAAATGACAGCAATAAGACAAGAGGAAAACGTCAATTATTTGATTTTCGTCCAAATCCTACTTAAGAAACTTTACCGCTAAATTAATAATACCTGTAGGTACTTAATTGTAATTTAATGCAACATCATTGGAAGTTTCAAAGCCAAATATCTACAAAACGCTGCGAGACAGCTACTTACATAATGTATACCCACCATTTTTGTGTAAAAAAGTTGGAAAATAAGACTGAGAAGATGAGATATCTTACAGTATAAAAAAGTTATGTCGTTTTTAACACATTCAATCTACTGCAGTTAGCGCCCTCTATGAACTTTAACCAAAACGTGAAGAAATTTCAACTCCTCTACCCAGAGAATCCCAGACCCCAAAATTTTGTGTGGATATTTTCATTTGTTAAGGAATAAATGAAAAAAAAAACTGAAATAATATTTTACACTTAACACGCTTTATCTCTTTAACTATCAACTTTTGGACTAAGGTAACTTCGGCTAAATCGCAATATTTTTGCTTGGAGAATCTACCCATGAATTTTGGCCCATTACCTCGGGACCACCCTGTATATAACTCCAAATGTGACATAAATTTACGACTATAGTCTTATCTGCTAAGGCAATATTTTGATACTGTTGTGTCTCACCTGACTTGACATGTTCCTGCATGTATCCTGTGTGTTTTTGAAAAACTTAAAATAATGATAAACGTTACACTTAAGCCATTTGTGAAACATAAAATTAAGAACCGCACAAAGTTCTGATCCTAAAGCTAATGTTAATTTATAATTTCAAACTTTTACATCTAACTGTTTCCGAGTTCTCCCTCAAAGCATTTCCGGACAGAGCTCTAAACTCCCATTACATCAGTTAAAGGTTCTGCGCTACAGTAAGATTCGTAAAACTGAATGTGTATCATTAGATGTAGAGAGAAAATAGCAATACAGGGTGAAAAGGAAATGTTGCCGATTTTAATTTTGGTTTTAGTTTAGATTGTTTATTTTTAAAAGTATATTTTTTTATCAAATTAATTGTAAAACTTTTTCTAAAAATCAACAAATAAAATCATATTTTGGTTTTTAATGATTATCTAAAATAAAAATTAAAAACGGTGCCTTTAGGTATTATTATTATTATTAGTGAAATAAAAAAAACTATCTAAGGCATTGAAATAATTATATTTTATAAATTTTCAAAGCAATATCTTCTACTTCTTTTCTAATATCACCTCTGATGAATACCTTCACTCAATTAACTGCAATAGATGAGGCCGGTGAAGGTCGGATGCGCAGTAGCAAGATGTAGGAGGATTTCGAGAAGCTCATTTCGTTTGAGCACTTATTGAGCTCTTGTACGTATAGAGCCAAAATGATATGTCTAAATAATGGGTTGCTGAATAAGTAATGTTCTTTTTTAGGAATCAACGCTTCGCAATTGCCGCTCTGCCGTCATTGATCAACACGTCATAAAAAATGTTTTCTTCATCGTATTGTCACTGGTGATAAAAAATGGTGTCAGTACGTTAACTTGAAACAGCGGAAAAAATAATTAAGCCCCCAAAAACAAGCAACTCCGCGAACAAGACCAGAACATCATTCTCGAAAAACAATATTATGCGTTTGGTGGATTTTTACCAAACAATCAAACCATCAAACGCAGAACTCTATGTCCAACAAAACGCGGCTATTCAACAAAAAAAAACTTGATCGGCAATACAATGTTCTTTTACCGTTTGCGATTTTCTGGTACCTATACCTATTCAACAGGCGTGAAAAATTCAGGAAAAATAATGGTAATGATAAGTAAGAAGTATAAACACAGTTTTTTCCCTTATTCTGAATGTATTGTCAACTTATGAACTGTCTTGTAACCTGAACAAACCTTGTATAACTAGTACGTACAGTGACAAGATATTGTTTCTAACTTGCTTAGATTTTCTAAAACCTTCCAAAGACTGCTATAAATTCACTTAAAATTAAGCATAAAAACGCCGCCCTAAAGATCACCGTATTTCTAACAAAAAATGTCAGTATTTCTGATATTTTTAAATGCCAGAATTTAAAAAAATACATGCAAAGCAAAAATAAGAACAAAGATAAAATTTAACCTCATATTTTAATAATTATTTCGTCACACAATCATACTAATAAAACTAATCAGTTTTATACATAACATTCAGTTTATATTACAGAAATATTTAGAACTACAGATTAATTTAAAAAAGTATCTATATACTTCGATAAATTTCACAACTCTTAAACAAATGTTAATTTGTAGATAACCACAGAAATTCTGGTATCAACTTCAAAATTGTACAAACAAATAACGTAAACACACGAAAAATTACAAATGTCCTTTTTTTGTGATGTCACACGCTATTTCACAAAAACACGATGCTGTTGAGTAATAAGTCAATATCANAAAAATAATTAAGCCCCCAAAAACAAGCAACTCCGCGAACAAGACCAGAACATCATTCTCGAAAAACAATATTATGCGTTTGGTGGATTTTTACCAAACTCTTACCAAACAATCAAACGATCAAACGCAGAACTCTATGTCCAACAAAACGCTGCTATTCAACAAAAAAAAAACTTGATCGGCAATACAATGTTCTTTTACAACATGACAATGTGCGACCACATATCGCCAAAACGGCTATTCGAGAGTTGAATTGGGAAGTTCTGCTACCCGCAATACTCTCCAGAATCTTGCGTCTTCTGATTTTCACCTCTTCTGTTCTTTGTCGGAGTTTGTTTTAACAACGACAATGAGTTAAAAGTTTGGTTGGATGAGTGTTTCAAGTCAAAACCGGAGGATTTTTACAGAAGAGATATCGAGAAATTTATTAAATGTTTGGGGGGAGGTCATAAATAACAATGGAGAATACTGATTAGTTAAAAATAAAATATATTCAATTTGAAAAATAAAAAATAACGGATATTACTTATTTGCCAATCCAATAGAATCAGTTCATATACCTGATCTACTGAATTGTTAAATAATATAATTATTCGAATAAGTACCTTTCATTTTTGTTGGAGTAATAATAGAACAACAAAAATACAAGATACTTCTTTGAATAATTATGTTATATAAATTTCAAAATATCATGTAATTGTTTTTGTATTGATTATATTTCATATAATTTAAAATAATATTTTCATATTTTATTGGATAATTATTTGTAACTGACTGTTTACTAGACATTGTTGGTGTATATTTCAATGCTAATAATGCAAAATACAGGCTTTCACAAAAGCATTCTGTGGGGTGTGATTATGTTTATAGTACCGTTTGCGATTTTCTGGTACCTATACCTATTCAACAGGCGTGAAAAATTCAGGAAAAGTAATGGTAATGATAAGTAAGAAGTAAAAACACGTTTTTTCCTTATTCTGAATGTATTGTCAACTTGTGAACTGTCTTGTAACCTGAACAAACCTTGTATAACTAGTACGTACAGTGACAAGATATTGTTTCTAACTTGCTTAGATTTTCTAAAACTTTCCAAAGACTGCTATAAATTCACTTAAAATTACGCATAAAAACGCCGCCCTAAAGATCACCGTATTTCTAACAAAAAATGTCAGTATTTCTGATATTTTAAATGCCAGAATTTAAAAAAATACATGCAAAGCAAAAATAAGAACAAAGATAAAATTTAACCTCATATTTTAATAATTATTTCGTCACACAATCATACTAATAAAACTAATCAGTTTTATACATAACATTCAGTTTATATTACAGAAATATTTAGAACTACAGATTAATTTAAAAAAGTATCTATATACTTCGATAAATTTCACAACTCTTAAACAAATGTTAATTTGTAGATAACCACAGAAATTCTGGTATCAACTTCAAAATTGTACAAACAAATAACGTAAACACACGAAAAATTACAAATGTCCTTTTTTTGTGATGTCACACGCTATTTCACAAAAACACGATGCTGTTGAGTAATAAGTCAATATCATTGTTCTAGAATACGCATTGACTATTCCAAAGCATTGTTATTTTAAATAAAATCTTAGCGGAAAAATTTATTATACCATGAATTTTAAATTATGTATTAACTCACAGAAAAACTGAAAAAATAGCTTCAGCTTTTCCTTTTTGGTTATTTTACATCGCTCTATTTCTACTACTTTGGCTAATCATCGAGCTAGGAGACAAGCAGCCTCCAACCTGGAAATTTTGCGGAATTCTCACTTTGTCGTGGTTATCAGTTACGTGTCTAATATTGTTTAGGCAAGAGACATCCTTTCTGAGGGATGATATATCTTCCTATACAAAACTCGCCTAAATTTGCTTTGCTATAGCTTCTGTGAATACACCGACATATAGACCATTAGATGGTGAACGAGCATCGTGAGCCTTCCCCAGATGGTCATCCATCCAAGTACTAACCGCGATCAGCGTTTCTTGACTTTTCATATCAGTGACATGAATGCCAAGTCGGTCCACTCAAAAATAGCCGACAGCTTGGGATTAAGAAATGTCAAACTACGAGGACCCAAGTGATGTTCTTCTTTATATAACTAAGCGTCACAAAAAATGTGGGCTGGACTGTGGAACAGATCAGTTCGTGTTTTGACTCTAACATCAACAAACTCCTCTAGAAAGCGGCTTTATAGATTTCAAACCGACTTGAGTAGTCAGTGATTTGAAAAAATACTGGAATTCAGGACCTCGTTACACCATATACCTATTATCCCATTACTTTATAGCCTTGTAACCCCGTAACCCGTATTACTCTTATCTGTTACTTGAACGATCAAGAAAGCACCTACTATTCATTGTAGATACGAAGAGAAAAGTCCCGGTGACTTTGTAACATAAATCTGTATGATCTAGATCATGGATCTAGAAGAGCTTGCATATAGACTCAATTCCTCAGTGTTTCATGGTTTGGTTATACATCCTCGCACACTCAGGATTATGGGCTTACGGCTTATGGCTTATGGGGTTATGGCTTGCCAAGTCATAGTTATGTAGTTTCGGACCTCTGATGTAAGAAGAGAAGAGTTCCATGTTTTTGTGGTTCCACATACTCTAATATCCCGGATTGTGAGGTTTAGGAAGTATTGGGGTTATCAGATTATGAACCTACAGGGTTATGGGGTTGGGGTGCATTGAGATCATTATATTAAATATTTATATCCGAAATTTTGGAAATCCGTTTTTGTTTCATTTCAGCCTTGTTTGAGGTGATGTTGAAAAAAGAAAAACATTTTCTCATGGTCACTTTTTGCCCTCTATCGAATAGCATAATCAATTTTTATATGTAAAGTATCGTCTCTCCAGGACCCTCATCAACTTAATTTTTTTAGATACGACCCAAGAAATTTTATTACATTTTTTGCAAGCCTTCATGACCCCCAATACTGTACTGCCTCAGCTCAAACCAGATTCAGACGTTTTCTCTCGAAAAATTTATCTTCAATGTTTTCCTTCCAAATTTATCTAAATTTTTTTATTTAGATTTCTTTGTTTATTGAATTACATAAACTGTAAGTGTCGTTAGACCCCGTGAAATCCATCTAGTTATTTAAACTATTACCACAATACAATAAAACATTTATTATTATTAACTATTACCATCATTTGATCATACCTAACTCAATAAGTTGTTGCGTCAAAATTAAAACATTATTACAATTTTAACTTTATCATGACAAGTTAATTCTTAAAAATGCATATGAACAACCAAAACGCCAACTGAATATTATTATTTTTTAAATTTCAGTAAATGTTCAAAAACATTTTCGTTTTGGCAAAGGTTGAAAATGAAGAACAGCGTAATACTATGGGAATTTATTTTATCTGTAACCGCAACTGTGAAAGAGCACATCAGATGTATTTGTATGAATATCCTGAAAAAAATAGATTTGTTTGAATTCTGAGCACTCGAGAAGCCTAGAAATGACTATGGAGACGGGAATAAAACTCTAATCATGTTTTATTTTATTGCGTGGTGGTAATAGTTTAAATAACTAGATGAATTTCACAGGGTCTAACGACACTTACAGTGTACGATAATTCCATAAACAAAGAAATCTAAATACAAAATTTAGATTTTGGAACGAATACACTGAAAACTAATTTTTCGAGACAAAATGTCTGAATTTGGTTCGGGCTGAGGCAGTACAGTATTGGGGATCATGAAGGCATGCAAAAAATGTAGTAAAATTTCTAGGGTCGTATTTAAAAAAAATGAAGTTGATGATGGTCCTGAGGAGACAAAACGTTACATATAAAAATTGATTATGCCATTCGATGGAAGGCAAAAAGTGACCATGAGAAAGTGTTCTTCTTTTTGCAATAGCACCTCAAACAAGGTTGAAATGAAACAAAAACGGATTTCCAAAATTTCGATTTTGTTTTTCAAATATTTCGAAAACTAATCATGTTGGACCTCTTACCGTTTCCGAGATCCCTCTAGTGAGAAACGAGTTTGTAACAGTTTGTATATTTGAAAAAATAATTTATACAATTAAAATAAGTGGTATAATAAAATTTTAAAATATTAATAATTTTACAAATAACAGGGAGAAATAAAGTTCAAGAATTATTCCTAAACACTTGACGGAACTGCTTTATTTGTAATAAACATTTTACTTTCAGTAATATATTGTAAAAATTAATATCCTGATAACAACTAATATTTCTGATTTTTATAAATTTCCTTAATCCTTCCTTTTATCCTTATTTCTAGTAAAATGAGCATGTATTTAATTTCTCATAGTGTAGGTACTTTCTTCGTGCTGCATTGTCTTATCTCAGTAGGCGTTGGCTTTTGTGGGAATATTGGTAAGTCGCTCTGTAAACTGGATGGTTTGATTCAAGAAAACTGTAATCTTAGATTATCCATGTATTTTAAAGATATGTATATTTACAGAGTATCTGATTCATCCAATTTAATTGTAATAAAATATTCCCATATTCGGTAAAACCATTACAATAAAATATCATTTTTCATATATCATAAAAAATCCGTTTTGAAGGCAGACTGGTTTTGCAAATTAATCTAACCGGGTTACTTTCCAAGAAGGGCACCCCGTATATTTATAGAATCTACATATCTACAAGACAAAATGAACTAAAAATATTTGAAAATGAGAAGTTGTACCACGATAAGTATTTTTAATAATTATGTAAAAACTCAAATAATAATTATGAAAATATCCGTTTTTGATATACTTGATGTTTTTGTCACTTATTTTTGTCACTAGGTAAATATAATAAAAATGAAATTTTATTTCACCTTGGATACATATAACACAAATGTCGAGAATATAATACGTATACTGGATTTATTATAAAATATATCAACGTGCAATAAGGCTTTAAAATATATTGGATTTTTATTAGAAATGTCAAATATTGAAAGCCAATAATTACAACCTTCATATTGGATTCTGAAACGGTAAAAACTTTTTCTCAGTGTTTATATTCAGTTATCTTCGATATGCTTTAAATAGGCCTCTTAATAACAATAACATAAATTGATTCCATATTTTTAGCCTATTTTTAGCGTCTCTATTTTTCATTCTACCTTCAATTTCATTTAGTTCAATGACCATCAATTCATATTATAAAAATCTAAGTTAGGATAATAATTTTAATCAGACTTTACATGAATGATTTCTTTAAATTACCAATTTTCATCATTTTAACCGTGTATCTATTAAACATAATTAATTGCTGACTTAAAGAAACGTAAAAGGGAGATAAAAATTAATAATTTTTTATGAAAAATGTTTTCCGTAAATTTCTCTCCGTATTTTCAATAACAGCTTATTAACAAAATTATTAACATATTTTGTGAGATTGTGTTTGGAGAATATTAAAAAAAATAATAGTGTTACAGAAAATTAAAAAATTATAAATTACAATTTTTCTTCTACAGAAGCTCGTCCATTGCAATTTAGTATTTAAAATTTTTTTACTTGTGCATTTAAAATGTCACAAAGTGTATCAAATATTTTAATGTGGATCATTTAACAATAAGTGGAAAGTTATATAGAAGTAGCCCTTTTTCAGATTTTCAGGCGGAAAACACCTTTTTGATTTTATCTTTAGGCGCTTTAGCAATAGGCACATTAGTTTGCCTAAAGCAATAATCAGATAACTCCAACCCTTCCGATAATGCATCGGAGTAGGATAGAGAAAATTGCAACATTTTTTTTAGTCTGTTTAGATAAATCTACATTGTGTCCCAGCACGACAAGAAAAGTACTTACCTAAGAAATTCGAAATATACCTATTTAAAGGGTGTCCCAAAAGTAGCACAGGATTTTCAACATATGAATGAAAATCCTGTGCTACTTTTGGGTAGTAAGTATGTTGCAGTTAGACAAAATGGACCGCTATCCAACGGATAAGCGAGTGAAGACTGAAAACATATTATAAGTACGGAGAGCGTGTAGCTGAGAGGCGAAAATTACGTAGAAGCACAATCCAGCGGTTTTTAACAAAAGGTCTGCATCTGCACACATTCAAGATTCAGCGGGGAACTGCGTCGATCGATATCTAGGAGAGTACTACTCCGAAAAATTTGAAAATTTGGCAACTTGGCAATGTCCCTAGGGCGAACACAATCAAAATATACACCTTATATTATTGCATTTTCGGATTCTACTTGAAATTTGAGGGTCACTTTAATAAATATTCCCTATACCTTGCAGTTATAGATTTTGAGATATTCATTTTTAAAATTTGACAGATGCAAGGGTCCGCGGAGACGCTAGTAACTGTTTTCAGGAGAGTGATGTGAAGTGGATTTTTGGTATCTGTGATAGGCATAGGTAACGCTAAATTATGATATGCCAACAAATCAAAATATTTAATACTAGATGTTTCATTTTTGCTGTTACGTTTTGATAACTTCAAACAGTTATAACTTTGTTAACTTAAATGGAACACCCTGTATTTTTTTTCTCTGTCGTATGCAGATTGAAAGTGACTGCAAAAATCGCCTAAATAAAATAGATAAAAATATGTTTTTGGTCTCAAATTACTCGTCGTAAAAAGTTAATGAGCATAGCTTTTAGTTTTTTGAAAATTTCCAAAAATCACCCCTATTTTGGGGTTGAAATGACGCCCAAAATGAAGAATTGAATATTACCAATAAACATAAAAACTATTAGCATATGAATTTTTCTCGAATAATTCTTGATACAAAGAAAGATTTATTCTCATGACTGAAATAAGCATGTTGAATTAGAAAATCCACCCTTAAGCGCGCTCAGGGGGTGGAATCCTCCCCAAAAATAGAGAATATCAGAAATAATTGTAAAAATAAAAATATGTTAAGATAATTCTCATGCTAATAATTTTTATATCAATTGGTAATATTCAAATTCTTCATTTTTGGCATTTTTTCAACCCCTAAGTAGGGGTGATTTTTTAAATTTTCAAAATACTAAAAGCTATGCTCATTTCAGTTTTTTTACTACCAAAACATATTTTTAAATATATTTTTTAATTCTCTACGAATATTGAAAAAACGGGCTAAAATCACAAGTTTTTTGCGATCACTCTTTCCTTCCAAGCCATATAAGCATTGTTAGGGTTGCCGTAACTACTTTGCAATTTTCTATTTTATGGACAGTTTTTCTCGGAGCAGACCTGTTGTCAAACTGGCCATAACCAGAAATACTCCAAAAACAATTAAAATAACTTGACGTTTGTCAAGTTAGTTGTCAAAGTATTGTTACGTCTGTAATAGTTTTTGCTGAAAATTTTAATAAAAATGCCTGGGAATCGTTTAAATTATACTAATGAGGATTATTTTAATTTGTTTGTTATTTATGGACAAAGTAATTTCAAGAACATGTAGAGAATTTGCTACTTTTTTCCATAAATCATAAACAAATTAAAATAATCTTCATTAATATAATTTAAACGATCCCCAGGCAATTTTATTTAAATTTTTGGCAAAAACTATTTAGAACAACAATAATTGACAAATGTCAAGTTACTTCAATTGTTTTTGGAGTGTTTCTGTTCATGGCCAATTTGACAACAGGTTTGATACGAGAAAAACTGTCCAAAAAAATAGAAAACTGCAAATATGTCTAAAAGCAGTATTGGCAACTCTAACAATGCTTATATGGCTTGAAAGGAAATTTAAATCTGCATACGACAGAGTAAAAAAATACAAGGTATTCCATTTAAGTTAACAAAGTTATAGCTGTTTGAAGTTATCAAAATGTAACAGCAAGAATAAAACACCTAGTGTTAAATGTTTTGATTTGTTGGTATACTATAATATAGTGTTACCTATGCCCTTGACAGGTAGCAACAATTCACTTGATGTCACGTTCCTGAAAAGAGTTACTAGCACCTCCGGCGACCCTTGCATCTGTCCAATTTTTTCTTTAAAAATTAATATCTCAAATTGTATAACTCCCAGGTATGGGGAATACTTAATAAAGTTACCCTCAAATTTCACGTAGAATTCGAAAATGCAGTAATAATAGGGTGTCATATTTAACATAACGAAGTTGGTGTCGACGTCCGGCAAAACCGGAAGTGCTGGAGAGTTCTAGATATTTTAGTTGTGTTTACTCCATTGCCATGTAGCCAAATTTTCAAATTTTTCGGAGCAGTACTTTCCCAGATATGGATAGACGCAGTTTCCGGTATTAAATAATGTTAATCTCAATAAACACGTTATTCAAGATGCTTTAATTTTTAAACAGTGACAATTTAGATTGAACTTTGATGTATACATAAAATGTTTAAGAAATATCGCCATCTTAGTAACTTTTTGTTTTATACTGATAAATATGAGAATATCATAATTTTGCAAAATCAAAATGACATATAAATTCCATCTACGTTGTTGCTTCCTAGAGATAGACCATTAATTTTTGTTTGAACGAAGTAATAGTGTTATATGTATATAAATAACACTATTGATTATATGTATATAATCATAAATTATGCACAAAAAACATGTAAACATAATTTAGCATTGTTACAGTATCAACTAAATAAATGAAAACTACTCACATTTTTTAAGGTAAGAAATAATTAAGTTGCAAATGAAATAAAAAATAATAATCTTGTGATAAAGTTGTGATAAAACGATACGATACGATATTTCTGAGGGTGAAGACAAAAAAGAAAATACTGTCGCCTAAAAGTTAATTAAGCAATAAAATGAGAAAAAAGGAGTGTAGAATCTTTAAGAAATACAATACGGTTATGTTTGCAGTCTGATTAAGTTTTCTGCTACTTTTTATCTACTTATTCGTACTATAAAATTATACAATGTTTATACAGGGTGATTCAGAACTTATCAAAAAATAAAAATAAAAATTCTGGATGTACAGGGGACCCTTATAAATACAGTTTTATAAAGAAAAAATCAAAAAGGGCAGTTCGAAAATGATTTAAAAATACACTTCTGCACGGCACTGGAAACTGGTCTACTGTGAAACCTGACCTCGCACAATGCGATCGGCATGGCGGTATGATAAAAATGGGCAAAAACTTTCGCAAGGAAAGACATATATAAATATAATTTTATCGCACCTATTTTATATCGGCAAATTCAACTGCTTTTGCTTTTATTAATTAATAAAATTAATATGTGTTTTTAAATAATAAAATTATTTGACATACCCGATGTTACAACAATTGTTCAAAATTTTATCCACCAACGTGTAAACACATTTGGGTCCGTCTTACTCAGTTTCTACGAACTAACACAAATATTGTCTTGCTTCACCATAACACAAATGCTTCACCATAAATTGAAACGATATCCATCAATTCCGAATTGCTATACACGCAAACCATTTTTGACACTAACTACCCATTTTTGACACTAACTACTAAAAAACTATTGTAAACACCACAGATAACAGGTAAATGTTATCGCAACGACGATTGCAAAATCCGATTTCAGTATTCGGAGTCGCTGAAGCCACGTATCTCTCCACGCGTATTGCGAATGACGCTAGAGACTACAGTTGTTCAGCTATGTAGTGGTTGAATGTACTATAACTTCAATAATATTTTTCTCGGAAACTATAAGGATTTACAATTTTTTTTTTTACGATATTGACTCCATTTCTCATGCCGCACCTATTCCCAAATTTTTTTGGATAAGTTGTGAATCACCCTGTATAGAATGTATCTAAATACCACCGAAAAAATGTAAGGGGCGATTCTCCGATGAACATTAATAAGTGTCTTTGGTATAAATTTTTTTGAAATATCTCTCCTGAAAATAGTGGCTCATTATTTCATCCTCTTACAAAAATGCTTCAGGGCTGAAAAAAATTCAAAAAGTGTAGTTTTTTGACAGATAATGTTCACCAAGTTTGGTTTCTTTAGCTTGATATACATGGAAGATGAAAAAGAAAATCAATTTCTTTTTTAATTTTTGGAGGGGTGTAACTTTTCAGGGTATTAGTTAGGTACACCCTGTATATTTTTATATGTGTTTATGTATAATTGCTATTTATTTTTGTTCAGATTTATATGCATCTTTGTGTTAACCTTTAAAAGTATTTGAAAAAAATAAAAGTAGTCGTATAGTAAAACAAAACGAAAGTGCAATCTCCAAAATCTAAGGAAATTAAGAAAAAGTAATAGGCATAGAATTAATATTTTACGAAATGAATTAACTTTCCCATATTTGCGATACTATCATCTATTTAAATTGAGCTATTAGCACGGTCTTATCAGTGTTAAATATAGAAATTATGGTGTCAAATTTTGAGACGCATTTCGTGAAATATTTACAATACTTTATTTGTTTCAAACTTTAAAGTCTATGCCTCCTCACCAAAGTTTATATGTGTTTATTCCTATTTGAGAAATAGTTTGAGCATATTATAAAATTTCCCTTTTCTGTAATCTATTTTCTTTCTTTTCAGGTAGATTCTCGTTAGGATGGCGAAAGATGAACATTTTCTCGTGTTTGCTTTAATTATTACTTTATTAGGTAAGTACTACGAGTATAATTAATATCCTTCAACAACACTTCTGTATGTACCCTTATCGTGTCAGTTTCATATAAAAGACCCATGTGTGTAATAATTTTTGAAAGATTTTCTTTTCGATTTTTATAATCATGCTTAGGATAACTAAGAAAATTACAATAAACAATTTAGTTAATTTCTAAGTACATTACCTAACTTTATTTACTTCTGTTCAATACTGATTATTATATTTTTCAATTTAAGTACGACTTACAAAATACGTTGGAATTATAGGAGTAAAATATATTTCTGAAGAGGATAAAAGATTTAAGCTTGCACCTTTTTCCTTTTCAAAAGGAGAGATGGTCAAGAACATCAGTTAGGAAGTTTTTGATAACTTTAATATTTTCCCCAAACTTTTAATGAAAATTGCTATTGGGAAAAGTATATTAAATTTTTAATAATGTTCTGTAAAATGACAGCAAAATAACTTACAGAAGTTTCTAAACATGTTTTACTTCAATTCTTGTCATCGGCTTTGATTTGCTGGTTAATGATGAAACTGAAATTTCAGCAACTCTTTAATTGAATGTAAAACGTAATTTAGTATTTTTATTTAATTGGTATTTGTAATACATATATTTATGATAATAATGAAAGTTGCTTTTACACAGTATTTACCTAATCGTAACTAATAATAAAATACAACTTTTAAAAAGTATGCTGACTGATTTATTATTGAAGAGAATTTTCCGGTATCTACTAGTTTGTAGTTTAATTTATTAATTTCTTCATTTATTTCGATTCTTTATTGTGATTCATTAAACGTATGGGGTGGTATATTTTACATATTGAAAATAGTAAAAATAAAAATTACGAAGATCAAATATTAATGAAAATTTTTCCCCGTAAGTTTATTAGAGTAAAATAAAAATAAGAAATTTGTACGTTATCTTTATAGATAATTATGTAATAAGGATAGCGAAAAAAAGTTTATTTATGATCGTGTTAAAAGTGACAGTTTTTTACATAATTTCAGTGTAAAGAACTAGTTTTTATAAAGCCGTTTTTATTGCACGGCTTCAATTCTAAAGGTCAATTAGTACCTCCATTTCCAATTAGCAAATTTTTCAAAATTCTAAACAACTAATAACTCCTCTATGTAGTAGAGCAACTATCAGTCGTGTCAATGGCATTGTTTGAGATTGTATCCTTGTGCGAAAAATTTGATTTAATATAGTAAAGTTTCGAATTGATTCTTCTATAATTAAGATTCACGCATCATCGAGGACTTACAGTCATCATGTCTCTTCCACTTAAAAACATCTTCTTGGTCTGTAAGCATCAAAAACTATATATACTTCTGTTGATCAGACAACTCAGGATGTCTAGCAACTCACTTGGTCTATCTAAGATATAAATACAAGCCAAACAGAATATTTTCCATTAGTGTTGTTATTAAATGTGACCTAAGAGTGTTATAAATTTCAACAATACTTTTGAAGTCTGTTCATTAATTTTTGTTTTTGGAATTTTCAGTATCCACATGTTAACCAAAATTTTTTACATCACCAATTAATTTCTTTAGCATGCACTGGCACTACCAAAAATTGGACTCTCTCAACTACTAGTCACTATACTTCGTTTACAAAGGACCTCGTACTCTCTTTCTGAAAATGTTGGCTAGGTTAAATGGGCTGAACTGACCAAAAGTCTCCGCAGTAGTTGGGTCCGAAAATCAATAATTTTCTACTTGTAGCGGACTTAGGCAGTTCTGCTGATGTTGGCTGCAAAGTAGTATGAGTAGAAAGAATATTGTAATGAAAACAATAACTTCTGTGAAATGTTTATAGAATGTTTATATAATGTTTCAACCAAAGATTAAATGGTTTTATGTTTTGTCTTTTTGAAAAATAAGTAAGTAACCCATTTTCCGTATGACTTTTTCGAAACACACCAATCGTTTGTACACCAATTCATATTGTTTTCATAATATCTATCTATCTATCCAAGAAGACGTGTGTGATCTCTGAAACTTAAATTACTACCAGATGCTTTTACTAGACATTATATTTTTAAAGAGCAACAATTCCGTTAATGGAGAAAATGAATGGTTACATTAATGACCAATCGCGTAAGAAGAATCCAATTCAGTGTTGCCCTCACACATCACCTTAAATAAATGATAGTTAAATGGTGATAAATCTGGACTATAAGGGAAATGTTTAGGAGACGTCCAGGCAATTCACTTAAATTTATGTAGTGATGCGATGGCTGGTTTAGCTTTGAGTTTAAGCATAAATACAATTCGGAATCGTTGGCCAGGTCTTTTGTTTCCATAAATAACGTTAATGTTTTCTAGGAGCTGGCAAGTATAATATGCAAGCTATATAACATTAACTTTCAAAAAGTGGTTATCAATTAGGTTGAATATTGTCCTTGTCCTTGGTCTGCTTTGATGGGTTTGGATTGGGACACTACACCATCTATTGAGTCGCGTGCTTGCTGGAACTTTTACTCTTAGTCAGAATTGGCCCCATAATGAATAAATACACTTTATATGTTTTTTGGACTACTGTATTGTATGACATTAGCATGACCCGTATGGAAGTGTGGTTACAATATAAAAAAATTGTACATCATTTGCAGTTCTCTTCGAGCTATACGTCGCAGCATTGTATTTCTAATTGTATATTATTAACTTTGTTTCTGCAGCTTTCTGATAGTTTGTAAATTGTTATTATATGTAAACGGTTATGGACTATGTGCTTACGGTTGTAGATTTTGTAAATTTTGAATTAAAAACAACAAACTTACAACAGAGATATGTCATGAACTAGATAGAGTGGGTGTTTTTAGCTTTTAAATGTTTATAGACATTATGAAATTAGTTCTTTTTGAATGTCAAAGAGAGCAGAGGAAAAACAGAATAATTTTAATTTTTAACATTACTAATTATAAATAAAAATAAATGTATTTAAAAAATAGGGGAGTTGCACCTTTTTAAGTGCCTTTAACATTAAAATGGAAATAACAGAAAATATAACAGGAACAGGAATAGAAGAAACAACAGAAATAAATGTTTTCCTAATTTTTGAAATTTGTTTACGAGCTACCTCTTTTGAAAAAATATAACTTGAACTTAAGAATAGTTTATACAGCCAATATTGACTCTTGAAAACATCCGGAATATTTTTAATAGTTTCAAATCTATTTAAAATCATTTATCGGAGTACCTCAACTGTTACTATTTGTTTTGAATAAGCAGGTGACTTTAGATCAGATGTCCCCAAACTTTTTTGCGCGTAAACCACATCCAATTTTTTCTGTTCTGGGTAGACCCTTCCAACTGAATTGTTACAAATTCATCAACTTCAAATGTGTTTTTGACAGCTGACGCAGTGCTACTCACTTTCTTAGATTTAACTGTAGAGTGGAAAACACATGTTAAGTTGTATACATTCATTAATTAAAACGACACAGAATGCAAATCTAGTAAAATTGTAACATAAAATATCTGCAAAAAAATAAATGCTTTAAATGTTTAACTTTAAATCTGTTTGGCAATCGCGCTGAACTCCAGTTCCACGAGATATGAAATTGGAAAGGCTATCAAAAATGTTCTCGCGATACTCCATAATAATAATAATTATTAAAATATTTTATGTAATTTATATATCTATTATAAAGTACTATTAAGTATCTAGGTACTATGTTACTATGTGTTATGTGAATATTTCAATTTATAGAATGCCAAAAATTCGGTCACGATTTGCTTCAATTGGTTCCATTCTCGTGTACCCAAATTTACATCTCATTCACCCCCAATTTTTGTTTACGCTGACATTGAGCCCTTGCAATTCGCCGTCGACCCCTAGAGGTCGATAGAGACCACTTTGAGAATGATTGCTTTAAATGATACCAAAAACAAAAGTCGGAAATAAGAAAAAATAGCAACGAGACAGATCTGGCGAGTAAGGAAGGTGAGGGAGGACAGTAATTCGATTTTTGGCATAAAACTGATGAATTGACAAAGCTGAGTGTGCGGGCGCATCGTCACTGTGCAAGAACTATGAGTTGTCTCAATCCTGGGTTCTGTTTGCGGATTTTTTTCACATAACCGTTGTACAACGCATAGATGGTACACATGGTTCACTGCTTCACCCTGATGTGAGAATTCAAAATGCAAAAATTCCATTAAAGTCGAAAAACGTAGTGAGCATCACATTGACATTGGATCGAGACTAACGTGCTTTCTTGGAGCGGGCGTGGAGATCCTTTGCTAATTCACTGTGATGATTGAACTTTTGTCTCAATGTCGTAGCCATAAACCCAGCTTTCATCTTCCATTATGATGGTTTGAATGAGTGTTTCGTCGTGTTCAAGGAGTTGCCAACAAAAGTCTTTCTGTTGGTCGGTCATCAAACGATTAACAAATTTTTCTGCAACTCGATGCACGTTCAATTTTTCAGTCATAATTTCATGGCATGACCCAACTGAGACGCTAACTCCTGCTGCAATTATTTCTCTGACAGTCAATCGGCGATTTGCACGCATCAGATCTTTGATTTTCTGAACAAGGAAGTCATCACTTGAAGTCGAAAGCCTTCCTGGTCAAGGATCACCTTCCATTGACTGAGATCACTTTTAAATCGTGAAAACCATTCGTAATATTGCGAACGATCCAGAACATCATCTTCGTAAGCTTGTTTCAAAAGTTGAAACACTTCCGTGAAAGTTTTCCCCAGTTTTAGGCAAAACTTTATATTCCATCGTTGTTCCAGAAAATTTCATATATCAAAAATCTCCACTACTAAATCTCCACTTAAAAAAGGTTGCACTCAAATAACAATATCACGAAAACTAAATGAGATGTCTGTTGACATCCAAGAACATGCAGTTACAGAGGAAATTTTGCGAAACGCAGTGCTGCCAATCGCATATAAATAAATATCTTCGGTTAATTTCTGAACATACCTCGTATATGTTTATATAGCTAGAAATAATTTTTTAGAAAATTTAGGTAATTTCCTCAGTTTAATATGATGGAAGTTAAAGCAGTCTGATCAGTAACAATACCAGTCCATACATTCACACGAAACTGCTGTCGATGTCAACAATCTTCTGTATAAGCAACTTAATTTTCTCAAGTCGCAAATTTTGGTACAATTTTGACTTCCTTTTGAGGAGTATTCTTTATTTTAATCTTTAAAGTACTGTGGCTTTGAAAGGGTACTTTTATATGATACTTGTTCATATGACAAAATAATCGCACTATTTTTTACCACTTCTGGGACATCCTGTATAGGGTGTAAAGATATTTGCTTCTAATAAAGATGTAAAGTAATTTATATTCCGAGCGAATAAACCCTGTTTAATGCTGATAATAGTTTAAAATATGAATTACGGGCTATTACAAATCGCCACAGTATAAATAATGACCGCGTTTGCGGGGTTTGCCGATTCGGAAAAAAATTTAATATCCATCGCAAAGAATTTTATGAAAAATTACTGTAGCATTTTTGGCGTAACCGGGACGACACATTTTTCATAAACTACACCTCCAATTTTATTAAAAAATACTGCAGTTCCCTGAATTCCACCCGAAATCCGTTTAAAATTGAATGAGAAATAGGCCCTCCCGTCTAAGAATGAATATAATTTCATACTCCGCCACACAGAATGAATAAATTTTAATTACGACATCACACGGGACTAGCAAGCTTTCATAAATATCGCTCCTCTTCCCCTTCTTCTTGCCAACAGGAATTTTAATTAGATGCGATATTTACCTAGTGCGGCTGTCCTAGCAATATTGGAAAATATCCAGGGAATAAGTCAGTGGGGACATACTCCTACGCAAAGGCATTCACTATTTCATAAAACGATCATTTTTTATGCACTCGTCCATACTGTCCATTCGTGATGAGGCTGAAATTTACTGCAAACATTTTCATGGATATAACAAACTGTATTAAATCAATGAACACGTTCAAATAAATACAGAGTATTCTACAAGCTCTGTGACAGATGGTGGCTAGGTTATTTTTTTCTTATATGAACATAGGTTCGATTCGTTTTCGTTTAGAAATTACAAGCATTTTAAAAAATAATAATTTCATATTCCAATGAAAGTAGTATAAATAAAAATGATTGTTGCTATAACAATAATTATAATTTGTATTTAAAGTTTAAACATTACTTAACTTTTATTAACCAAATTAACAAATTGTAAGAATATAAAAATTGTTCAAAATGTCCGCCCTCGGCTCAAATGTAAACCTCACATCGGTGAACTAAACATTCGCCACTAGACGGATGATATTTGGATCGTTTGTTGGGTTTTTAGTGTATTTTTAGCGTTAATTAGACGAATCATTAGCTTAAGACTCATCTTTCTGTATGAAATGATTTTTGTATCTGGAAAACTATCGATCTGAGGACTCATAACCTTTTTGGTTTAGAATCACTCAAAAAATCGCCTCGTTTATTTATAGGGCATACCAATATTAACGTTGATAATAAACTCAAACAGTAGAACAAGATGAAATACAGGGTGTTTCTAAGGTAGGGTTCCAAACTTCTGCTGCGTTTATAACTCATTAAAATAAGCCAAAAAGTTCCTATTAACATGTGCCCTAAAACGCACCCTTAGGAAGTTATATGCCCTTAAAAGGGCTCAAACAAAACTGTTTTTTTTTTCAAATAAATTGCAGTTATGAAGGATCCGATCATTTAATAAATAATTTAGGACATAAACTAAGACTATTTAAATTTAGAGTTACACTTACTAATTAAAGAACTAATTACTACTGCAGACAATAGCTAAATGTGAAATAGAAAATAATGGGATTAAAATTAGTAATAATAAGTTAAATTACAAGAACTGCTCGAAGTGACCACCTTGCATTTCGATGCATAATCTAGCTCGACGCTTCAATGATTTGCGAACTCTTTGGAAAATTCTAGGTGTTTGCCTTATTTCCATGCACGCGGTTTCAATTTCCTCCCGTAGTTGCTGAATGGTCTCAATTGGAATTTTATAAACCTTTGCCTTAAGTTGACCCCACAAAAAATAGTCCAGGGGGTTAAGGTCAGGGGAACGTGGAGGCCAGGGAACAGGACCTCCTCGGCCTATCCATTTTTCTCCATACAACTCATTTAAGTGTTGTCTTACATTATGTAGGTAATGAGGTGGCGCCCCGTCCTGCATAAACCATATGCTTTGGCGTTCAATTAAAGGGACATCTTCCAAAAGTCCTGGCAAGTCGTTAACTAAAAAATTGTAATAATCCTCACCATTCAATCGATTAGGCAACACAAACGGTCCGATTAGCCGATCGCCTAAAATGCCTGCCCAAACGTTGACGGAAAACCGAATCTGATGTCTGGACTGAAATATGCTGTGTGGGTTTTCATCAGCCCATTCATGAGCGTTATGAAAATTGACATAACCATCTTTACTGAAGCTTGCCTCATCCGTAAACAAAATAAGAGATGCAAAATTCGGAATCCGCCTCGATTTTCGCAAAAACCATTGGCAGAACTGCCGACGTGGTTCGTAGTCATTCGGATTTAAAGCTTGAACACGCTGGATATGAAAAGGATGAAGTAGTTGTTCGCAAAGAATTCGCCAAACTACGGAAAAACTTATGTTATGCATACGTGCGACACTTCTTACACTAACCCTTGGATTGTCCTGCACAGCTCTCAATACATTTTCTTCCATCACCGGTGTTCTTACAAATCTGTCTCTGCCACGATCATTTACTCTTGGTTGGAACGAACCATTTTCTCTTAAACGTTGATGGATCCTCTGAAATACCTGTCGAGAAGGAAGTCTTCTATTCGGGTATGCTGCCGCATACAGACGCCTCGCTTCTGATGCATTTCCAGCCGCACGGCCGTACATAAAGTGCATATCTGCCATTTCCGTGTTTGAATATGACTCCATTTTATGAGTTGCAATAATGTTGTATACTTAAATTTTCCACTCACCACTTTTACTAATTAAACACTGCAAAGCTCAATTGACAGTTTATCAATAACTTAAATTGTTAAGCGTTGTGGCAACGTCAGTCTTTTATTTGCCATGGTAAACAGATTTTTGTAATTTTTGGCCTAATAACTTAAAGAGCAGAGTAATTTTCAAACTCAATTTACTCGAAAACCATTGGAAATATCGATTTGGACAAAGATAATATTTTTTACGTAAAATTGTTAAGATTTTATAAATCTGTAGAGAAAATTGTAAAAAAATTGAAATAAAAAAAATTACGGGCCGAAAACCCCCTTCACCAACCTAAATGGGACGCATATGATTTGCATGTCGAAAAACGGAGTAGCCCATGTTATTTAACGTAAAAAGTTATGTAAGACCCATAAATTTTTTTCTATTTATTTGCGACCGTTTTGTCAATAACAGAAAAAAAAAACAGTTTTGTTTGAGCCCTTTTAAGGGCATATAACTTCCTAAGGGTGCGTTTTAGGGCACATGTTAATAGGAACTTTTTGGCTTATTTTAATGAGTTATAAACGCAGCAGAAGTTTGGAACCCTATTTTAGAAACACCCTGTATAAAGCGTACAAAATTATTGCTTGTCTTCAGAAATATAAACAAAATATTCTAATTGGCCAACATTAATCAACTGACCATTTGTTAATGTAAGAAAGAGGCAACGTAAATAGTTCCATTCAGATAGAAATTTGTTTAATACATAATTTAAATATTTCCCTAATTTGCTGCAAAATCATTTTTCCAGTTAAATGGCAAAATATTCGCTGTTAATGGTGTGCATACATGAACTGATTCGTTTTCATTAAATATTTAAACAATATAACAATAGAAAAATCTTCGCTAATTAACGATATATTTCACTGCATTAACGAACTAATTAATTAAACAGAACGGTATAGTTCCAGTATGAGGTGATTTAAAAGCAAATTATTTTATATTAATTAATTGTAATTTTTGTTTGAAATTGAATTCCTTCATTTCGGAAATGAAAGACTGATTTAGCTTTAATAGTTTATTATCGCATCCCTATAAAACCTTTGTATACATATGCAAGGTCTGTTCAGAAAATAATCGATCTTTTTTAATTACGCGCTAATGAAGATATTAAGTGATATGCGGTTGGCAGCACATCTTTTTGGATTGTCAATATCTGATTTAGTTTTCCTGATATTATTAGAAATGTGCGATTTTCTGGAACAATGATGCAATGTAAAATTTTGCGTGAAATTGAGAAAAATTTTCACGGAAACGTTTCAACTATTGAAACAAGCTTACGAAGCTGATGATTTCAATGTGGTCATCAGTCAATTAAAGATGATGCTCGACCAGGGTGGCCTTCGACTTCAACTAATAACTCCCACGTTGAGAAAGTCAAAGATCTGGTGCATGCCATGAAATTTTTACTAAAAATTGAACATGCATCGAGTTGCAGCAAAATTTGTTGCTCGTTTGATGACAGAATAACAGAAAGAAAATTGTTTATTGGTTGAACAATTCAATGACGATGAAACATTTAATCAAAGGATCATAACGGGAGACTGGGTGACTGGGTTTACGGCTACGACATTATTACAAAAGTTCAATCACAACGGATTGGTAAAGCTATCTCTACGCCTCAAGGTAGCCCGTCAGTCTCAATCCAATGTCAAAGTGATGCTCACTGTCTTTTCGACTTTAATGAAACTATGCATTTTGAATTATTGCCTCAAGGTGAAACAGTGAACCGAGTATACTATCAAGGCGTTTTACAATGGTTGCATAAAAAAATCCTCGAAAAGAGACCAGAGTTGTGGCGGAACAACTCATGGTTCTTCTTCACACTCAGCATTGTCAACTAGTCTGTTTTGTGCGATTTTTTTAATTCTGAAATTAAAATCGATGCTGAAAGGACGCCGTTTTTAGACTATAGAAAACATCAAGGCAAATTCGTCATAGACTTTAAAGGCCATTTCGAACGAAGCTATCTAGAATTCGCGAAATGGAAACACTACTGGGAAAATACTTTGAAGGAGACAAGGACCAATAAAGTTTAAAAAAATAATGTTCGGTTATTTTCTGAATAGACTTCGTATATGCTAATGACCTAACTTTAATTTCACGACTAATACGCTTTCCGTGCTGAATGAATCAAGTCCCGTTCGACATCATCTTTCATTTTCGTGTTTGTCATAGTAGCAAAAGAAGTTTTATAAAATTTCAAAATTTTTGAGGTATCCGTCTAACGTATTTTTGACATTTTTTATTTATATTTTCAATTTCTTATATCATTCTCTCAAAGATAATGTTTTGACTAAAAAAAAAATGTGTTTTGATCCGATTCCATATTCCGATTTCGCAGGATTCTTTACACAACATTTAATCCAATCAATCTGTCGCGGCCTAATGTTAAATTTACAAAAAATGACACCTGGAACCAAAAAATATGGTGATATAGGAAATAAAATTCTAAGAAAGATAGTGTTTCTATCCTGTATCGTATAAACGGCAAAGTTTATAAACTTCGCCATTTGTGCGCCACAGAAAAAAAAACATTATCTTTCTTAGAATTTTCTTTCCTATATCACCATATTTTTTTTTTCCAGGTGGTATTTTTTGTAAACTCTTCTACCTATTGATTGGACTAATTATAATCTAATCTAATGCCTTATTACCAAAGAAGTAAGTTGCAATAAGAAGTGAATTATGTGTTATCCTGTACATGTGCACTCGAATCCACAATATAATAATACAATTTGTTTTACTGGTAATTATAGCAATTACACGATTTTAGAAACTACTTTACTCACAATCAGTCATTCTTTCACTGAAAGCTACTAATAAAATAATTCAGGTAAAACAATATCTTTAATTGATCAGAACTTGTCAAATTTCTCCTTTTATTGAGTTATTATGCATAATACAAAATAACAAATGTTCAAGAAGATCATGGATACAATTTTAATTTAAAAAAAAATCAGTTTTTCACTAAATACCTCCAAAACAAGAACTATGTAGAGAAATATCCAGGAATTAGAGATAGAGATCTAAAAAATGTAACAAACGAGATAAGAAAAGATATAATTAGTAGTCAGAAGGAACATAAAATATGCAAGGTTAGCCATTAGTGTAGCAAAGAACAATAGTTCTGTAAAGGCTCAATCAGGGCATCCGTGATTGGACTTCTCACTGCGAATCGGCCTTTGGTTTTCGAGGTATAAAAATAAGGGGTTCATATGAAAGTTGGAACAAACAAAAGAACTGATGATATTTTAAAATAATTTTCAAATCTATGACAATACATATGACATTCCACAAAACATCTATCCCACACTTCCATACATGCTTATATTTTAAAATAATTTTAAAATGCTATCTTTTATTCATTCTTTATTTATTTATTTTTCTCCATTAATAACGGAGCTGTTGTAATTTGGCACAATAGTACCACACGTCGGTCGGCGGTCGAGCGGTTTGAGGCGTCAGTATTTGAATCGATGAATGTTGCTGTCGTGGGTTCGATCCTAGCCGTCATAATACTGTAGATCAGCTATATTCGTAGACAGGAATTAGGCAATCCCTTTACGGGTATGGTAGGTTGGAATAACGTTGACTTGGGTCAATGTGAGAGATTGATATCAGTCGGCGTTTGACCACCCCCCTGATTAATGAAATTTCCCAGGTTTCCTCATTCTTACATTGAATAGTGGTTGGGGTTTACCAGCGTTATATCGTTCCTGGACGTGCATGCGGCTTACTGAGTAATAATACGTCGCCCCCTCTCCTGCACAAGTGTCAGACTTCTGGGCTAATCTTTGCGATTATAATGAGGGGTAAAGACAAAGATATTATTATTATTAGTTTTGACAACCTGTTCTTAACCACAATAGTTTTACTTTAATATCTAGTAAAAAAAAAAATCAAAAGCCAAAGCTGTAGACTTCCTAAGATATTAATTTAATTATCGTTTTTAGCTTTCTCCTAAATGGTGTGGAAGATACAAGTGAAAAAGTTAAATTTGCTGACTTACGCCCAGTAGCAGTCATCCTCATAATAAATATAGATTTAGGTACCTACTTTAAAAATAAACCTTCTAGAGGAGTTGTACCGAAATTGACTAAGTTTGATCAAAACGGCAGGGCTCATTAGCTGTAAAAGTTTGTATGAGCAAACACAGCTTTGGCCTAAATAAGCTTATTTAAGTTATAAGATTCAGAAATGTGTACAGATAAAGTATAATATGCAAACTTGGATTACTTGAAGTAAGCGTATTGCTTTTATTGCCAAAGAAACTGTAGATTTCTCTCTGTGCTTATCGGTTATAGTCCAACTGGACCAAAATAATTATTAAAGTTACGGTATTATTCCGGAGTCTGATAACTATGTTTATTATTAAAAGCTTAATTTATAGTCAGTTATGATTTCAAATTTAACCAAGCTTTAATATCAGTACCCTTTAAACAGAAAACCTATAAATGAGTGGAATTATAGTAATATTTGAGATTCATGTATATATCTTTATATGCTTATGTATTTTATGATACAAAGACGTTCCCAAAATTCACGCAAGAAGTAATTTTGATAGAAAACACAACTTTTTTATTAAAAATTGTAAATATTTTGTTGATTCATAAATTATACAGAACAGGGTTATGTATGGAATAGGCCATCGAGTAAATGACCTCCACGGCACTGCTGGCACACACGCACAGTTTTGTCGAAATTTTCCATGACAACTTTGCATAAATGCGGCTGAATTTCATTGTTACAGCGCTCAATTTCCTTCTTGAAGGTGGTCGTGGACTTGTTGCCATAAACATTATAGTCGAAGAAATAAAGCACTAAACCTCCAAAATTTTTCGATCAAGTCGTACCAATATGGGGTTTTTTGCATTCGGTTTCTAAAATTATGTGAAAAAAAATGTAGGAACTTTGTATTATGTTTTTCGGCCCAATTGCATTTGTGCAGTGCAAAATGCATCCTGAAAAATGTATTTTTTAGTCACTTAGAAAAAATTCATAACTTGGTTAATAATGCCTGGAATGGACTCAAATCAGGGTCATAGGGGTTTTCGAGGTCGCTGATCCCGAATATATCCTTCAAATTGGTCCATCGCCGACTTGGAGCTTAGGATTGACGATGAACGTCATTTCCGAGGCTTATCCTGAATTTCACTTTTAAATGCAACGAGACTTGACACCCGGGGGTTTTTCGGGTCGCTGATTCCTAATCTGGTGTCGGCGAGCACCCCCCGGATACCTGGTGCAGCGGAACCTGGATATGGACGTCATCTCCGGGAGTTTTCCTGTAAACGAGCCGAAAATCGCATCAGGGGGTTTTTCGGGGCGCTCTTCTCGAAATCATCTTATAATATGACGCATGCACGACTGTGGGCTCCCAGACCGGGGTCCTTGAAAAACTATCCGGGCCCTGTGCAGCCAGCTCGAGTCATATGGATTGAAGTTAAGAGTAGGTTAGAAATGGCAATTGATTTGGAAATAAATGATTTTGATTTATTTTTGAAACAACACTTGCATACATTGTGACATTCATTCAATTGATTCCTTCTATTTTCATCTTGCATACTTTAAATGAGATCAACAATTCTAAACAAGTTATTACAGTATTAAGGGCAGTCTCAAATATATTGAAAATTCACTGTTTATTAATTTTTCTGGCGATGACGCAGATTTCAAGGTCCAGGTTCCGGTGCACCAGGTGTACGGGAGATGGTCGCCGACGCCAGATTCGAGAAGAGCGCCCCGAAAAAAACCCTTGATGCGGCTCGTTTACGCGAATTTTACAATAAAAACTCCCGGAGAAGACGTCTATGTTCAGCTTTCGGTACATCAGGTATCCGGAGGGTGCTTGCCGACGCACAGTGGGGCAGAATCCCAAAAAGCTGGCCAAAAGTCAAAATCTTTAAAAATCGATCTGAAATTTGTTACTCGGGCGTTTTTGGAGTCGCTGATAACGAATTTGTAGTCAGAATTACAAAATTCAATGTGGAGGATTTAATATAGCCATATCAGAAGTAGAAATATTTTGTAAATAGGGATTTTCCGAGTAGATTAAGAATTAAAAGATTATGAAATACAAAATGTCACATTTATAAAGCATGAAGAAGATGTAAAAATGACAAATGATATATTAGACTATTCATATATTGCGTTAAATAAGAATCGGGAGTAATTTATTTGAATCCCGTGCCAAAGTTGTAATAAAGAATTCCAGTTTTTTCATAAAAGAAAAGAATCATCATCAGATGAAAAATCTTCATTTGTAGCATCCGGCGAATCTTCTGAAGTTGAGACGATTTCGTCTTTATCTGCAATCTTCCCATGTCTTACATCGTCCAGAGAAGGCGAAATTCATTTTACTCTACATTTTACAAAAACCTATACAAAAAGTTGTTAGACACTTATAGGCAGCTGATTTTTTTTTTTAGTTTACAGATAATAGTTTTGTCTTTTTTGTCCAATAAGTTAAATGACAGAATTCTGCAGAATTATTAAACTTTTTTTTTCCTTCAAAACTAAATTATTATTTCATTTCATAACGTAAAATTCACATAAGTTTGGTAGCCAATTACTATTTTTTGTAAAAATATTGAGTATTTTAACCTACATATTCATAATCTACGTACATTTATGAGTTGATTCCATTTTGTTAGAGATAAATCTTTGAACTCTACGAAATTTGATAACCACTTAAACACAACTATTACTTATGTTCTTACGCGCGACCCAGGTGTTGCTCGAGCAGCGGCCGCCTTTGTAGTGATTTAAGAAGCAGGTATAGGGAATTTGACACTAATAGTAATGGATTCTGAGACTTGGGATATTACTCTAGCCAATCCAACAGTAAAAATTACCGAATGCGAAACTTTATTTTTTGACTTTTTGGCCAGCTTTTTGGGATTCTGCCCCACTGTGCGACGGCAGATTAGGAATTAGCGACCCGAAAAACCCCCGGGTGTCAAGTCCCGTTGCATTTAAGAGTGAAATTCAGGAGAAGCCTCGGAGATGGCGCTCGTCATCAATCCTAAGCTTCAGGTCGGCGATGGACCAATTTGAAGATCATATTCGGGATCAGCGACCTCGAAAACCCCCAGGATCCTGATTTGAGTCTATTCCAAGCATTATTATTAACCGAGTTATGAATTTTTCCAAGTCACTTTAGGAAATGCATTTTTCCGGATGCATTTTGCACTACACAAATGCAATTTGGCCGAAAAACATAGTACAAAGTTGCTAAATTTTTCCACATAATTTCAGAAACCGAATGCAAAAAACTCCATCTTGACACGACTTGATCGAATAATTTCGGAGATTTCGGCTCTTTTTGTGCTTTATTTCCTCTACTATTAGACTTGGAAAACCCCAAAGAAAAAAATCCAACGGCGTTAAGTCGCATCATTTGAGCGGCCAATTCCGATCACTAAAACGGGTAATTACACGACCAAGAAATGACTCGTGCAGTAATTAAATTGTTTCTCGTGCTGTATGGCATGTGACACCGTCTTGTTTAAACCATTTGTCGTCTACATACATATCTTACAAATTAGGCATAAGAAGCTGGATTATCATATCACGACAGCGAGTACCGTTAACTGTTATTACCTGACCAGCCATATTTTCGAAGAACAACGGTCCCATGATGCTCCAGCTCAAAATCTACACCAAACAGTGACACGTTGTGGGTGCATTTGTTTCTCAACAATTACTCGGGGATTTTCTGAACTCAAAATGTGTAATTTTGTTGATTAACGAAGCTATCTATCAAGATGAAAATGAGCCGCATCGCTGAAGATGATTTGCTCGCAAATCAGCGTCTATTTGTTATTATTCCATAATTCATTCAACGAATTATTTTCGCTATACGTGGACAGTTAGTAGGCTTCAGCTCTTGAGTCAATTGAACTTTGTAATCGTGAAAATGCAAATTGTCGTGAGAATACGCTGTAGAGATCTTCTCGAAATGTCCAATCTTGACCACGTTGCCGAATTGATTTTCCTGGATCTTCAGCAACACTCTCATGAACTACTTCGATGTTTTGTGTTGAACGATGTTTTGTGTTGAAGGAGTGTTTAAGATCACTAATTGATCCAGTCTCCCTGAATTTTTCAATTAATCTATTCACCTTCATTATTTTTTATACATTGCTCAACAATGAAAACGCTTTGTTCTTTCGCTTTCTTTAAGCGCTCCATTTTTAATAACCCTAAACTGTCAACTGTCACGCTGTCTTATTTCGTTGGCAACACTTTAACGAACAAAATGCGCAAAATTCAAATATTGCGTGAATTTTGGAACACCCGATATTTGTTTTAAATAAAGTATTGAAATTCAAATGAGAATAAAGTGTCTGGAGTAATTGTAACATGATACTTTTATTAAATATATAAGAAACGTATATGTTTATGCAATGATTCACTATCGTACATTTTTTTGCTAGCACTAATTGGTTCCAGGTTTTATACTTCCTTCTGTTGATTATTAACACAACTCAGCGTTTCAATTTATGCTTCAAACCAAATAATAAATAGGAGTAATAGATAGGAGTAAGTAAATAGATAGGATATACAACGAAATTTTGCTAGTATATTTGGAGGAACGATTCTACATTATGAAAATATGAAATATAGGTTCTAAAATGTTTTTGTTTAATAATAAGTATTTTAATTATAGTTACTCTCAATAACNGTTCTGCATATTTCAATATACAACGAAATTTCGCTGGTATATTTGGAGGAACGATTCTACATTATGAAACTATGAAATATAGGTCCTAAAATGTGTTTGTTTTATAATATGAATTTTAATTATAGTTACTCTCAATAACGCCTATTTTTTTAAGCTGGTAACATTTCTATTTCAGCCGAATTACTATTTTACACTAAAAGGTATTTTAATAAATATTTACCAGACTAACAATTTCTCAGAAAAAAGAAAACACAAATAAAGTACTTTCGAATCGCTGATTGAACTGCATTTAAACAAAATCAAGAAACCTTAGGGCTTTGCCCTAAATTTACTTTCATATATTTTAAAAATTCCATATTTCGATATAATGTGAATGAATAATTTATTGAATAACATTTCTTATGTATTTATAGTCACACATTATAAAAGCAATAAGTGAAATATCACATAAAATATATCCAACCTGTGTTAAGCTAACTAAGTTAGTCGTCAAATTTTTACATAATATTAAATATCCTCGGAAACGGATTTAACTGCAGGATAATCCATATTCTCTTTATTATTTGATTATTACGAATGTAACATTTAAAGAGATACTTTATTAAACAAAAAGACGTTGACAGCTACTTCGGGTATAACCGTAAAGTTCCGGTTCCTCAGCAATATTTTGAGAATTGAATACCGAAAAATATTTAGTATTCGCATTCTTTCCACATGAATATAATCAGTGTTCATTTCGATATTCATAAACTTTCCTTAGATACTAAATAATGTATTCAATATTTAAGACCTTACTGAATCATGTATCCAAGAATCAGTATTCGATTACCAACTCCGCGTTAGGATAGCTTTAAATTTAAAGAAATAAAATATCTAATTCCTATTTATCTGAAAAACAAGTGCTTGTGAACTGGTATGAATGCATTGCCCATTAAAACCATTCACAAAAATTTGTCATCTTCACTTAAGGGACATAATTTGTCCATTCAATTCCAGTACGCCATGATTAAAAATGAAAACACATGACAACTTAAAAAAAGAACAGTTTCCTGTTTGGTTGCTACCTCGTCAATTTAGACATCGCTCTCTTTTTTGAAAGAAACTCTCTACTGCCTACTAGAGTTCGAATTTGTAACCTTAATTCCAGAAATCGTTTAACTTTTTTTCTGGAAGATCTCTGATCTAATATAGACAATTCTTGCCAGCACTGAAGTTGTTTTTCCCCCCTACTCAGTATAGGATGGTTTTTCCTTTTCAGTAGTAATAAACACTACACCAAGAGCTAGTTCTAGTTGAATAAATTTCAAAGCAACAGCCTTTCTAGCTAAGAAATCTGTTGCCTCGTTTCCCGTTAAGGTGTGCAGATAGGAGTCACTCTGATACGATTTCCTAACTACACCAAAGCTTATTGACAAGTTCATACGATCTCTCTGCATGTCTATAATCTAAATACACCCTAGTTGTTTGAACACTCCAAGTATGGTTACTCTTATAACTACTGGTTGTAGGCTTCATCTCATCTAACCACTACTAAGTACACTACTAAGTATAAGGGTTTTGAAGCTTCTTGGAGCTTGTTTTTCATCCGTTAGGATCTTCGCTTCAGGCACAGAAAGACTTGAGCAGATTTAAGCTATTTGGAGCTTAAGTTATTCCACAAGATTTTTGTTGCACGCTCAGAAATTCTTGGGAAGATTAGTTGCTAGATATACATAAGATCAAGAGCTCGAGCGGTACCCTCGTAAAAACTATAAACAACGTTTTCACTTGTAAAAATCTTTATTTGTAATATTTGAATAACAATATAAGATTTCAGTTTATATTCAACTAGCCATAATTTAGATCGTATAACATGTACTCACCAGGATTCTTCTCTGGTTAAATAATTTCAAGATACCTCGGTAGACATCCAATCACAGCTCATAGTGACTCTCCTTTGGACCTGAAGCGATGTTTCGTTTCCCTAAGGTTCCAGTTTTAGTTTACCTTGATTTTCCATCTCCTGGGGTAGATATGTCTTACATGTTTCGTTTCCCTAAGGTTCCAGTTTTAGTATACCTTGATTTTCCATCTCCTGGGGTAGATATGTCCCACATTGGTATCTGGACTTGTCGTTTGGTGCGGTGGTGTGTCTTCATGTTGCGTTTCCTCAATTCCAATTTCACAGCGTTGTGGTTTTTCGCGTTCGCCTCGAATCATCGTCGGTCGCTCTGCCAACAGCATCGACCTCCGTCGATATCGTGGGAACTCTCGGGGACAGATTTTTAGGAATTCTTCAAATTTCAACTAGGTTCCTTGCCTTCGGATTGGTTGGCCAGATGATTTCGAGTATCGGAAACTTATTTTAGCTGAAGTTATAATCGCCTAGATAGACAATGGATAGTTTCGCAGCTTAGACTGGAAAAATAAGTGAAAACCGAAATCACTCGGATCGGTTTTATCTATTTATTTTACATTATTCAGGCGAGAGTCCAATTACAAAAAGGAAAGATAATGTCAGAACGTTCTTCAGATGAAAAATGCAACACCTATTATACCTAAAAGTAATGCTAAATAGTAATAACAATAAAGTAAATCTGTGGTAGCATACCTACTGAATTATTTTTTCTTCGTATAGACATTTTAAGCATAACGATTCAGTTTTATATGCAGAAAGTGTCTATCATATCTACAACGTTTATGAATATCCCAGAATGCGATAAATAATCCTTCAATTNGCCTTCGGATTGGTTGGCCAGATGATTTCGAGTATCGGAAACTTATTTTAGCTGAAGTTATAATCGCCTAGATAGACAATGGATAGTTTCGCAGCTTAGACTGGAAAAATAAGTGAAAACCGAAATCACTCGGATCGGTTTTATCTATTTATTTTACATTATTCAGGCGAGAGTCCAATTACAAAAAGGAAAGATAATGTCAGAACGTTCTTCAGATGAAAAATGCAACACCTATTATACCTAAAAGTAATGCTAAATAGTAATAACAATAAAGTAAATCTGTGGTAGCATACCTACTGAATTATTTTTTCTTCGTATAGACATTTTAAGCATAACGATTCAGTTTTATATGCAGAAAGTGTCTATCATATCTACAACGTTTATGTATATCCCAGAATGCGATCAATAATCCTTCAATTGTGTAAAGTTGTAAATTTCTTGTTTGTTGTATAATGATTTCTGTCATTCTACTAAACGTTAAATAAGATCAGACAAAACTAGATTACGTCTGAAGTAATTTGAATTTTCTAGACAATGAGCCATTTTTTTTGTTTGGATTACTTTTAGTAAGATGGAGATTCAGTGACACGTCACTTCGAGATCTGTTGAATTGTAAAGTCGAAATTTACATTTCTATTCCTTGCAGTAAAATAGGTCGTTTTTTCCTATGCAAATGAAACTAAGACCGACGACGGCCTGTCATGTAGGAAACGGAAGTAAATTTTACAATTAGCCTGAAAACTTTCTGTATTACCTTAACTTGCCTTAATATTATACGTTTTTCACCGTTTAGGAAATTAAATTCTGGTTGATTGTATAATGGAGAATATATTAGTAGATATAAATTGTCTGTTTTAATAAAAAATGAAACGTGGTAAAACACTTAAAGTGGTAAAATATGTAAATGTGACATTTTACATTCAGGTGAATAAAATTAGTAAGTGAGAGTCGTCTCTAAATGTCATTTCTAATGAGATATAACGTGACTGCTACTTTAATAATACTAACGAGTGTAATTGTGATCACGTGATCAGCAACTCTCTCTAAACACGTAGGTATTCATTGTGCTTGTCGCCAGTAAGAAGACACAACAAGCCCCTGCTGTATACGAAAACGAGCACTAGCTCATTTCAGAGTCTCGGAGTCTTCAACACTCGATTTTTTTTAATGTCTACTTTTAAAAAGCCGCTAAGTATTCCGACACCAGTTTTCCAATAATTTAGTAATATATAGCTTCAAAAAAAAAAAAATATGTAGATCCTGTTAAAGGCACGGGTGAAAAGTATATGTTACGAATGGTGTCCCTCATACCATAATTTTAGAAGGTTGTTCTTTGGATTACTTCTAAAATGTCTTAAATGAACCAAGAGTCCAAAGCCACCGGCTTTCAAGCACAGGGTGTTCAAGTTTACACAAATAATAGCTTTAAATATACTTGCTGTAGATTGATAAAACTTAACAGTACAATTAATTAGCCAATTAAATTTAATACAATTCAGAATTACACGTCACTTAGTATTTTGAAAATTAGATATCAATGCATTTAATTCCGAAAATTATATGATGTCTCTCAATTTATTCCAAGAAATGAATCATTTTGGAGTTATTAGATAACTTCTAAATTATACGTTTCACAAAAAATGAATTTTCTGTTCCAAGTACAATTTTAAATATACCTTAACTTTTTATAGTTTATTAAATCATTGGCGTAGAATTTTTTTGCTGAGTAGTAATATTTAAAGTTTCTAAAGAAACGGGGGTTTTCAAGTAATTTATATTTACAAGTTTTTTAAAATCATATATTGAACAAAAAGCTCCTATATTTTCTTATGGAACGGATAGTTTTAGAGTCGTTTTAGGATTATTTAACAGTGTTACAAGCCTAATAGGAAAAACAAAAAAATTATTCGAAATGGCTAAGCACCTTTCCGAGAAATAAAGTTAGAAATTAAATACAACATTCAGTACACTTGGTGGCGTTCATATTTTGGGGTTTTTACTGACAAAACTTTCCAATATCTGCTTTGATAGTTGAAATATTTATACAGCGAAATTTGTCTTTAATTGTTTATATCTTATTTGAGTTTCATCAATTTACGTCAAAATATCTTCAGATATATTTATTTAGTAAATGTATTGTTCTCTAAACTTTAGCAACTTTTATCTCGAAAATCAGTACCTCCAAACCTTATTATATCTTTAATGCATTACATTTTTTTTGGTCTAAAAACAATCTAATACCATTACCTAATTTAAAATAATATACGAGTAGTTTTGTTAAGGAAGATTTCATTAAATTACATGCGAGTAAATTTCAATTAAATAACCAAAAAGTTGCATTTAATAAAAAAATTTAAATCCAACAATTTAATTTCCCTTGATAATAACTTGATGTATATCAATCATTAAGATGACTTACCTAATTTTTGTTCTAATGAAAATATTCTTTTCACTTATATAAACATAAAATTACAGCCAATATTTATAGTATCAGTTTTTGTAGTATCAACGTTTTTCTGTAAAAGTTTCGAACTAGGATTTACATTTCAAATCGTCTATAAGCTCTGTATTATTTATTTTATCGCATCGGTAAATGCGTATTGTATATGGATTTATTCAATGGTACAAGCAATCCGTACGATTGCAAAAACATTTTGCTAGCGTGTTATATCTATTACTTTTTTCGGATGGAGAAAAATATGAACTTCCCTAATATTTTCTTATGAATCCAAATAATCATATCTAAAAGATATGGAAAATATAGTGGAAATGGGTAGGTATTGAGAATTATGAGGTTTTTCTTAGAGGAAGACACATTTTCACGTGCAACGTGCTATTGTTACAATCACGCCTAAACCAATACTTAAAACTAGATTTTACTTTAGTTGTCAGTACTGTCACAATATAAAGCATATAGAAATAGAGAGAGAGAGAACGAGAAGGTTCGGTGGTCGAGCGGTTCGAAGCGTCAATACTTGAATCGATGAATGCCACTGTTGCGGGTTCGATACCCGCGGCCGTAAGTCTAGAAATTAATGAAGATTTCTGGTGTCCCTTATTCCTCCAACGTAAGTCAGTCGTTCCTAGGCGCACATGCGGCCTACTGAATAATAATATGCCGCCCCCTCTTCCGCACAAGTCGTCAACTTTTTATTATCCAAGGGAACAGACATATTTTCAACTGAGACGAGAGTCTAGAAATATCTGAAATTTGGAAACGATGGATCATCATCAATTAAGGATTCAAAGGTTACAGGCCACTGACCACAAACCTTGTACCGGTATAGTAGGTATAGTTACTACATATTATAAATATAAATTCCAGCCAGTATTTTCTGAAGAAGAAAGTGATATGTTCCTCAAAACGTCAAAAAGTCTAAACTGACGAGGCTCACTGGACAAAAATGGAAATCGAACCACGCAGCAGGTTAGATGGTATAGCAATAAATATTTCTGTAATCACATTAAAAAGTCATATTTTACGCTGGAAGTGCGAAAAACATAAAATTTGACAAGGTTTTTTTTTGGGTATTGAATAACCCACAAATCTAATAATCCTTAAATCCAATAAACCTAATAACCTAAAAACATAAAACTAATGACGTATAAACCCATAAACACCAAATCCCTAAAACCAAAAAACACATAAAGCCTAAAACCCACAAACACCTAAACTCTACAACCTAGAAACAAAAATGTCTACCTACAACCTATATAAAATCCAAAAAACCTAAAACACCTAAACCCTATTTGAAACTAATGGCTTTTTCCAGATTTAAAAAGACTTTCACACGTTTTCATCATAGAATAAGTATGACGAAATAGTTTTCTGTATAATCGTATCTATCTTTCTGTGCATAACCTAATTTCTCCATACCAGCTTGGATTTGTTAGTGTTAGGTCAACTATTTACAAAACCAATTTAGCTGACTTTGCTGAATGTGTCACCCAAGTTTTAGATAATAGAGGACAGGCAGATGTACTTTATACAGACTTTTTGAAGGCTTTTGATAGGATAGATCACAAGGTTTTACTTTATAAACTTGCAAACTTTGGTTTTTCCAACGATTTTATTGATTTTATTAAGTCCTTATACAAGAGAATACAATATGTTAGTTACAATGGTTTTGATTCTACCTCTGGAGTACCTCAGGGTTCTACACTTTCCATTACTGTTTGTTTTGTTCATTAATGATCTAAATGAAGTAATCAGCTGTCGTAAGTTATTGTATGCAGATGATTTAAAAATATTTTCATCCATAACTAGTTTGAAGATTGTAATAATTTGCAGAAAGAACTTGGCAATTAATTATTGGATGTACGAGTTTATTTATTTATTGTTTTTGATCATATTTTTCCATAAACATACCCATTAGTTGATATATCAATATGTGTATTTTTTAAATTATTAAAAAATGTGTGCAAGATATTTTAATTTAGATGCGGAGAAAGGTCAGGACGACCCTCGTTTTCATCTTAAACGATGTTATTAATACTTATCGAGCAATATTTTCAACAAAGCCATTCAGTTTTTAAAGTCAGATACAAAGAGCAAGCTTCGTTATACAATGGATATTTTTAAAAATATAAGGAATTTTCTAATAAAGCTGCTCCATTTTTGCGCAGTTCAATCACATTGCTTCCATTAATTTAATAAAGTCGAGCCAGGGCTCTGTAGATGAAAAGAATACGACGGAAAAGAGACCGATTTAAAATTATATTACTTTATTTGTGGATGGGACAAATTTAATTTATAAATTGGCTGTTGTCACATTTCCAATATATCTCTGCCGATTTATTTGATGACATAAATGAATTTAGTCTACCTCTCCTCATATCTCCAACAAAGTTCTTTGAAATAGGTCTAAATATAAAATAAATAAAGGAACCAATAAAGTAATATCTAAATAAGGAAATACAGAATAGTGACACACCACTTCCTTTATACCAGGGTGAATCATACATTTACTAGAAATTTATTAGAAAATGTAATTTTCTGCTTGTTCTAAAACTCTTGTTTTTTATATAGAGGCACTGTTCTTCAAAAAAAAAAAAAAAATCCTAAGAAAAAAGTCCAACGGCATTGAATCGCATTATCTGATCAACCAATTATCTTCACCAGAACGGGAAATTACACGACCAGGAAATGACTCATGCAGTAATGGAATTGTTTCTCGGGCTTTATAACACGTAGCACCGTCTTGTTGAAACCGCATGTCGACTACAACCATATCTTGCAATTTAGGCACAAAAAATGGATTATCATGTCGCAATAGCGAACACCATTAACAGTTATTGCCTGGCCAGCTGCATTTTTAAAGAAGATACTTCCAGCCCAAAATCCGCACCAAACAGTGAGACGTTATGGATACATTTGTTTCTCAACAAACACTCGTGGATTTTCTGAACACCAAATGCGACAATTTTGTTGATTAACGAAGCCATCAGTAGGCATCAATTCTTGAGAAAATTGAACTCTGTAAGCATGAAGATGCAAACCTTCATGAGAATACGCTATAGAGAGCTTCTCGAAATGTCCAATTCTTGACCACGGTGCCGAATTGATGTTCCTGGACTCTCAGCAACACTCTCACCTTTTAAATAACTAAGTGGATTTCACAGGGTCTAACAATTAATCATTACATTGAAGATTAATTTTTCGAGACAAAACATCTCAATCTGGAATTACTTAGGCTTGCAAAAAATTTCCAGGGCCGTACTTAAAAAAAATGAAGTTGATGATGGCCCTGAAAAGTCGAAACGTTACATATAAAAATTAATTATGCCATTCGATAGAGGTCAAAAAGTTACAACGAGAAAGTGTTCTTACACTGACAGAAATGCGTTTTATTCTTTATTAGAATTCTATATGCCATTATAAGACCATTGTATACTATATGTGACAGTTAAACAGGTGAATATTGGATATAAAACGCGTACTGCTAGCGCAGTTGTATAGTTACTATAAACCTTATTCTTTATTAAATTATTGTATAACTAGTATACAACGTTTTTTATACCCTTTACGAAATAATAGCAATAACTNTCTTCACCAGAACGGGAAATTACACGACCAGGAAATGACTCATGCAGTAATTGAATTGTTTCTCGGGCTTTATAGCACGTGGCACCGTCTTGTTGAAACCGCATGTCGACTACATCCATATCTTGCAATTTAGGCACAAAAAAATGGATTATCATGTCGCAATAGCAAACATCATTAACAGTTATTGCCTGGCCAGTTGCATTTTTAAAGAATATACTTCCAGCCCAAAATCCGCACCAAACAGTGAGACGTTATAGATACATTTGTTTCTCAACAAACACTTGTGGATTTTCTGAACACCAAATGCAATAATTTTGTTGATTAACGAAGCCATCAGTTCTTGGGAAAATTGAACTCTGTAAGCATGAAGATGCAAACCTTTCGTGAGAATACGCTATAGAGAGCTTCTCCAATTCTTGACCACGGTGCCGAATTGATTGATGTTCCTGGACTCTCAGCAACACACTCACCTTTTAAATAACTAAGTGGATTTCACAGGGTCTAACAATTAATGATTACATTGAAGATCAATATTTCGAGACAAAACATCTGAATCTGGAATTACGAAGGCTTGCAAAAAATTTCCAGGGCCGTACTTAAAAAAATGAAGTTGATGATGGCCCTGGAAAGTCGAAACGTTACATATTAAAACTGATTATGTCATTCGATAGAGGTCAAAAAGTTGCAACGAGAAAGTGTTCTTATTTTTTCAATATCACCCAACCGAGGCTGGAATGAAACAAAAACGGATTTCCAAACTTTAAGTTTTCTTCAAATAGGTATTTCGAAAACTAAATATGTTAGCCTTGATTTTTTAGAGTCATAATGATAGTCCTCAGATTACGCAACGTTACCCCCATTTAAGCTAGTTCGTACCTCTTACAGTTTCCGAGATCCCTGTACTGAGAAGCGAATTTGTAACAGCCTGTATATACAGAGTGATTTCGGAAAAATGGGAAGTATTGCAGGGCTAGATTTAGGTGGCCAAAACAAGAAAAATAAACCCATAAGTTCTAGTCCGAATACCAACTATTGTTAAAATAATTAAATATTTAATTTTTTTATATAATGAACTTTCTTCCAAAAGTTAGGTCTTTTTTATCGAATCAATCAGATATGACCATGCAAGAAACGCATGCGTAATTGAGGATCGCAATCCTATCCCTGTAATACTTCCCATGAATGAACAATTAATCCGTCGAGTTTAGATCAGGACTTCTAGGAGATATAAAACTTTGATGGATTTTTCTGTCTAATGAATTTATTTAGTTATTTTAAGTTGTAAAAGTTGATTATCGTCATTTACTTCTCACGACTTATTGTTCTTAAAATGTAATTAGGTACATAAAGATTAGTAAATCGAAACCTGAATATTTTAAGATTTGTTAATGTTGTTTAAATACTGATCACGTTTCTTTAGTACCACCAGTAGTACAGCTATTACTATAATGAAATGAAATATCTTCATTAACATTATTCAGATATAATAAACTATTGAGTTCCATATCATACACTCATATAGTTATAAAAAAAATCAAGGACATAATTATTTTTGGGTTTTGAAGTAGGTACATTTTATAGGTATGAAAAATCTGTTTCTCCCTAGGAATAGTCTTATTAATTAAATAAGTTACGTAATATAATTAACGTAACTGAAACTTTTGCAAACCGTTTTATTATGATATGTGGCGAAAGCGCCGGTAATAAATTTCGTAAATATATCTAGTTTCTAATCGAATTTAAAGATTACTTGATTATGGTTATCATTGCTTACATTATTATTGTTTCATTCGGAATCATCATTATTATTATTATTACTAAATAATAATGATTATTATCACTCGTAGCACTATTATTAGCACTATGTAACATTTACGTGTGAAATCAGGAATTTTAGTAATGAAATTGAAGTTATAGAAGGTATGGCTTAAATATTAAGCAATGTACAAATGTCCACATATCAGTTATTATTAAAAAAATGATGATAAACTTCTCATTAATGTTTAAACAATGCAGTCAAAGTACAGTGTAAATAATTAATTATAGATCATTGTTAATAAATAACACAGCCACACAAAACAAGAAAAGATGTCTTTACTTTTCATGCGACATATGTTATCTGTAGTATTTTTGCCTCCTGATCACGAGTCCGGTGTCAGAATTCAGCTATCACATCACAGGAAATTCGTAACCTCAAAAAACAGGTAAAAAATAGCAAATATCTATGAAAAAGTGATAGGAAAAATACAATTTTTTTTTCTATATTCAAATATTCATTTATATAGTTAAGACCCCGCCCAACGTGAATTAGCGGTCAGAATTTATGGTTCTTTTTGTAACCTCAGAAAAACGGGATAATTAAGGTCAGATATCACGAATATTAAAAAAATAACAGATTCGCATCAAATTTGGTATAAGGGGGTTTTCGAGGTCGCTGATCACGAATTCGAGGTCAATTTTGCAAAATTCAAGATGGCGGCCGACCAAATTTTCAAAAAATAACATTTGCGCCAAATTTGATATACGGGGGTTTTCGAGGTCACTGATCACGAATCCAAGATCAGATTTACAAAATTCAACCCGTGAATAGATCTTTTACAGAAAAAAGAACAAGATATAGCCGAAAAAAGTAGATTAATACATGATTGAGTACTCAAGCTATAAAGTAAAATATGACAAACTTAATTTCGCAATTCTGATCTCGAATACGTAATCAGTGACCCCGAAAACCTCCGTATGCCAAATTTGTCGCGAATATGTTATTGTTTGAAAATTCGTGATATCTGACCTTAATTTACCCGTTTTTTTTTTAGGTTAGAAAGAGAACCATTAATTTTGACCGCGGATTCACGTTAGGCGGGGTCTTAACTGTATAAATGAACATTTAAATATAGAAAAATAAAAATTTTTGTATTTTTCCTAGTACTTTTTCATGAATTTTCGCTATTTTTTACCTGTTTTTTGAGGTTAGGAAATTCCTGTGATATGATAGCTCAATTCTGACACCTGACTCGTGATCAGGAGGCAAAAATACTACAGATAACATATGTCGCATGAAAAGTACAGACAAATTTTCTTTTTTATGTGGCTATTTAATTATTCAGATATAAGACAGCAACCTGAAAAATGTATACAAAATTTTCGACTCTGGGATATATTCAGTGGCGGCTCGTGAAGGAGGACTCTGGGACTCCGCCCCCCCAGATATTTTCAAACTATAAACTTAAAATAATGTATTTATTTAAATCAATAAGAAATCTAAAAAGCATGCATTCAATATCTCTTGGATGTTAGGTTGGTTGTATCTCTTGGATGTTAGGTTGGTGCATATACTCCGTAAACGTAGCTCAGATTTATGCCATCTGCCATCTATGATCGTACCAAAGAGTTATGATTAACCGCGCGCGCAATCCCCACTCCATCGCGGACCGTGAAATCTGAGTCCATCGTGCAAGCATATTTTTACATATGATTGGACAAATTGGCACGTGGAGGGGATATGCGACGATAGGCTCGCGCGCTTTGTTTTGGGACTCCATGAGGCAGTAACCCGTATCACTGAAGTGTGGTTATATGTGTTTTGTTTTTGCTTTGGCGCTTTTTAAGACATTATATTTTATAAGTTTAAGTTTAAAATGAGGGTTTGTGAAATAAAAAAACTTGTTATTAGTAATTTGTTTAGAGGAAAAAGTTGAATTGAAAAATAACGGACGTCCAACGCCAGTGTTGAATTTAGTTGAGGTGCAGAAAGAGTGCAAAAAGTGGGCCGGCTTTCGCAAATTTGATAAAAACATTTAGACCCTGTGGTTGTGTGGTTGTGACCAAACAAATAGATTTTTTTGTTTTGCATGTTTATTGTTTGGAGGAGGCGAAGAAAACTGGTCGAAAACTGGAGTTTCTGACTTGAAACATTTAGAAATTAAAATTAAGAAACATGAAAATTCTCCTAAACACAAAAATAAGTTAGTGAGTTTTTTACATTTAGGAAGAGTAAATATTGCTTCTTGTTTAAATAGTGCTTATGCAGAACAAATAAATAGTAAATAGTCATAACGAAACGGTTAAGAAAAATCGATTGCTTTTTTCAAAAATTTTAAATATCTTAAAACTATGTGGTACATGTAACCCTTCTCTTCGTGGACATAATAAAAAAGTGACTCGGTAAACAAAGGGGTATTTTTAGAACTGATACTATAGTGCAAAAATTGATCCCGTTTTAGATAAACATCTTAGTGATGCCCATGTTTTTAAAGGAACTTCAAAAACTATAGAGAATGAACTATTACAGTAATCTACATAATTATATCCTAACTGGGTTGGTTGATCGATTATCCACTTCAGCCCCCACACGTAGGAATTTTATTTCTCGCATTGTATCTAAGTAGCTACTGTACACACTGACAGTATTCATTTTGGGGTACTTGCAAAACACAATGATCTTCAAATTCCTTAAAATTTTCAAAATGCGCCCCCCCTGTATTCAAACCCACGGGTCGCCACTGGATATATTGATACCCCTTAGGTATGATCAGAGTTAAACAATACTTTTGTAGATTTCATATTAAAAAGTAAAGTATCCAAAAAATTTAAGTGCCTCCATGTTATTTAATCGTTCAAATAAAGGACATTAGGTAGCGAAACTGAAGAATACCCTTCTCATGGCAAGTATTATTAAGACTTCTGTTCACTGCTTTCCTTAATGACCCATAATATGACATTTCTCGCGCTGAGAATCTCTAAACATCGCCCAATCTAAAGATACCGAATCGTTTTTAATGGAAATCCTCTCAGTTCCCCTTTCCTGCAGGACTTTAATTTGAAATAAAACTCCCTAATCGCCTCGTCCGAAGGCCCATTTTTAAAATAATTTCGAAATCCGCTCGACTTAATCGCCCTTCCGTCCATTTATAACGCGTGGTCCAACAGATGCAAAACAGCTCCCTCATATTTTCAGCGGAGTTAAGGCAAACACATTACGAAGTGATATATCAGGCTCTATCTGTCCGGTCACGTCCTTCCTGGAAAAAAACTCCCGACGGCAAGCTGGACATTGTGCGCTGGACCAAGGTTATTTTGAAGCGGAGGGTAAGTGTGCGCAACAAAGTTAACCACTTTTAATATTAAAGAATGATACAACGTCATTTCTACGCAAATTTATGACAGTAAAAGCAAACAAAAAATGGCAAGTGTATTAGTACTCGAAAAAAGTGGAAAACATAATTATTTTTTTGCAGAAATCACCTTTTTACTGTATAATAACTAAATAAATTTGATTATGTGCAATGAATTTTAAAGAAAAGGAATTCAACAGGAATTAACGGATAAAAAAAGATTAGAACGTGATGTAACTTGATGAAAAATAATCGTATTTTACACATGTGTAAATAACCGATAGTAAACATTATTTTAAGATTATCTCACGAACAGTTACATTTTTAAGTATTAAAAACAAGATAAAAAGTTAAGGGAGAAAATTCTACAACAAGCAGAAAACACTGCCACTCTAGACCACAGAGTAATAATAAAAAAGAGTGTGTATTGAATTAAAAATGACAAAAACAAAAAGTATAAATATCATTCATTTGCATACATACCAACATGAAAAAGAAAACAAAGAAAATAGAGAAGAAGAATAGAAAATAGGATACAATTATGATTTTAACAAAAGTAATGAATCATTGGAAAAATTTGAATACACAAAATGTACTCTTGAGTATTGCGTTAAAAAGAGAATAGATAAGTGCAAGAAAACAATCAAATAAGTTGTAGCCAATTAGCAAGTTCACAGCCACAACCCACACCCATAATTTAAATAATTTCTCTTCAAAATACACTCAACAGTACAGTTAGTACAAATTAATAAATTGTGTTTCTATGATGATGAATTTATGATTTTCTACTAATTTAAATTTGCATGAATCGTCTTACCAATTAATTTAACTTCAATCGAACACGTTTAGTACAAACTTAAGAATATTTGGAAAACTGAACTAAAATAACATTTTCTATGTTTGTTTGGCTATTTTGCGACCCGAAACGAAAATAAAAACTTGATCAAACAAACTCTTGCACCAAAAAGATCACGCAAGGGTTATTTTATGAAACTCCGTTTGCCCAGTCAAAAGTTTCACACCGAAAATAGCAGAAAAGAGAAAGATAAAAAACTGGACTAAGCCATGTACTTCAGTTAGTTATTGTTTCCGTTATTTGGGAACTAGGAACCAAGTTTTTTTTAATGACAGTTTGAAGGGCGAAATATGTATCTATATCAAATTACAATATGCTCTTGTTGGTTACAATTGTTAAAAGAAGTAAGTAATAATATAACAAATATCATACGAGATCTCTAGCTATGGAGGCAGATAAACAAATAAAATTTAAACTGTAAAACATATTAGAAAAAAACAATCATTCCTAATTTTTCGGATGAAAACATATTTTTTTCGAAACATTAACTAACTGAAGTGGATGATTTTAGTGTATTTTTATATTTTTTATTTGTCTGCATTTTCAGCGTGAGATTCATAAAATAACCTCTAATTTTGGTACAATGATTTCTTTAATTGATTTTTTTCACAAATGAAAAAGTAACAAACTAAACAGAGAAAAAATTAAAACAATGCCACAAATAAATAACTTTTACATGATAAATGTCACCTATTTAACAGCGTCTAGTTTTTTTTAAATATTCCGTTCGAATTAAATTGAATTTATAAAATTGGAAAAAGTTGCATTTGCAGTTTGTAAACTTGTCTCATTCGCCGCTAACGTTGTTGTGAACAATTGTTCACTAACGAAAAAAAAAAATAGCAAATTTATCTCTTGTTTATACTTTTTTTAAATGTTTCATGTACACATGGAAAGTTCTATATATAATAATACAACGATGAAGTTCTGTTACAATATGCTTTCCGACTTTGAGGTGGATTTTAAAGCCCTTTGTGTAGGTACGTTCGCACATGGTTTATTGCATTTAAATCTAGCAAATTAGGAGATCAATTGGTTCGATGGACATCTTTAAATGCAGTTTGAACTGCAACAGTTCAACGTGATGAAACAATGCCGTATGCAAGAACAAAATCTCCAATTTCATGTTTATAGAGTCCGATATAACACCTTGGATGACTTAAGTCTTAGTTTAAGAAACAGCCATCAGAGATGTTCCTCTATCACGTATAATACCACGTGATTTAAACACTGCTGTCGATCCGTAGGTCTCCAAATGTTAATTCAAGAGTTATCAGCTGTGACTCATCAACTCAAATACAGCCTTATCAGAAAACAGTTTTTCCAGTCTTGTTAATTCATACCCAATCTAAACCCTGCTGCTTTGTTGACGACATAATACGCCATTCAGGCCACCATGTCTTCAGCAAATATTACGAATAGATTTTATTTCTCTTCGAAACTGTCTCTGGTAATTTCCTATAGTTTCATAAGAGTGCTTGAGACCATACTGTAGATGTCGATCTTGGTTTAGTGTAGTAAACCTCTCAGTCCTTATTCTGTTGTGAATCTTACCATTTATATTGCACCTCGAAATGATAATTTGAATTAAATTAATTTATACAGGGTGATTCAAAAAACCGCTGACAGACTTCTAGGGTAGATAATACATGAAAAATTAAGACGAAAAGTCTTAATAAACATAGGGTCGCAAATGCCCCCTTAACGAGATACAGGGCGTCAAAGTTTCTGTAATATTAAACATTGTCTGCAATAATTCCAAAATGCCTGAACATTTCTATTTCAAATTTGCTATGCGTAGTTAGCACCTTAAGACCAATGTTTGATGTACTACTCAAAATTTTATGAGCAGCAGTGTCGTAGAGACGGGGTCAACGTGACACTTTTTTAAAAGTACTTTCTACGTCACTGCTAATTTTGTCAAACGGGTACTATTTTCGTGTAAAGTGTTCAATTGTCTATCGAATTGGTCTCTTGCAAAATTTTGATTAAAGCTACAGATTTGAGTAATTTAGGTTTCAACTAATTTTGTCAGAATGAAATAACGTTAATAAACAACAAATTTAAGGGTGAAAATGTAATGATAAAAATTGTATAACTGGAAATAATGTAAAATATCAGAGTAGGTGCTGGAAGTGACCACCTTGCGATTCGACACACGTTTCTACACTCCGAGCTAAGGATCTTCTTATTCTTTCAAATATCCCGGGCGTATTACGAATTGTTTGAAAGGCTTGTTGAATTCGTTGCCATAATTCATCAATCGAATTTACTGGAGTTACGTAAATCAGCTCCTTAACATGACCCTAAGTGTGGAAATCCAGAGGATTTAAGTCCGGTGAACGGGCGGGACACTAGATTGGACCACCACGTCCAATCCACCAAAGGCTCCTCCGCACATCCAGTGGTACTTCATCTAACAAGCTGATCAAATTATTTATTAAAAAGTTAAGGTAAGACTGGCCATCTAGTCTATTTAGTAACCTAAAAGGACCAATGAGCGTGTCGCTAATAATGCCAGCATGAGCGTTAATTGAAAACTCATGCTGAAAATTTGTTACTCGAATGACGTGAAGATTTTCGTAACTCCATAAATGATTATTGTGGATGTTAATTATTCCTCGTCTCGTAAACGATGTTTCATCTGTAAATAAGATATTGGAAAAATTGGGATTCTCTAGTGAGTCTTGGTGGGTAATCTTGAGGTAGTAAATGTTGAACACGTTGAAAGTGATAAAGGTGCAATTGTTGTTCGGGAAGTGTTCTCCAAACAGATGACTTTGACATGTTTAGATTTCTAGAAATTTGTCGGGTTCTTTACATATTATTATTTTCTATTGCTGTCAGGACCATTTCTTCAGATTCCGGAGTTCTAGCATAAGCCGTCGTCCAGAATTAATTTTTATTGCTTTTAATTTACCTGCTTCTCTTAATCTTCTATCGATATTATCAAACATTTGCCGATTTGGTGTTCTTCGTGCAGGAAACATTTCTCTGTACCGCCTAACTGCATCACGGGAAACAAAATTTGCTAGCCCATAACATAGATGCATATCTGTCATCTCTTCAAATGAATATTCGTAATTTATACTGTTATTGAAAATAGTGAAGTAGCTGAAGTAATTTAAATAACCGTAAAAATGACAAAAAGAAGCTTATAAGCTGGTTTACTTAATTCAATTGTACACTTATTATTGACATTAGTGACAGCCGATGTTTAATTTTATTTTGAATAGCACAAGCCTACTATGCGAAACTAAAATAACTAACTAAAAAAATAAAATTGGGTTCACAAATTTTCTACAAACGTGTTTTTCTTAAAAATGGTTGCTTTAATCAAAATTTTGCAAGAGACCAATTCGATAGACAATTGAACACTTTACACGAAATTAGTGCCCGTTTGACAAAATTAGCAGTGGCGTAGAAAATATTTTTAAAAAGGGTCACGTTGACCGTGTCTCTACGACACTGCTGCTCATAAAAATTTGAACAGTGCACCAAACATTGGTCTTAAGGTGCTAACTACGCATAGCAAATTTGAAATAGAAATGTTCAGGCATTTTGGAATTATTGCAGACAATGTTTAATTTTACAGAAACTTTGACGCCCTGTATCTCGTTAAGGAGGCATTTGCGACCCTATGTTTATTAAGACTTTTCGTCTTAATTTTTCATGTATTATCTATCCTGGAAGTCTGTCAGCGGTTTTTTTAATCACCCTGTATACTAAATTTGATCCTCACGTTTATTTCCCTTATTCCGATAAAATCTCAAATCACTTCTTTTGTACAGATCGATTTAGATAAACAGTGCGTTTCAAGTAGACCAACGTTTATACTACTAGTTTATGTACGATGTTTCTGAGGATAGAGACAAAATAGACCAACGTATTAAGAAATCATTAGAAAGATAGGCATTTATTTGTCCTTAGAATTCGATAATATACTGTAACACATGTAACCTGAGGAGTTATTTCTTTATTTACCCATCTACCGTTTTGACCAGTATCATAATGATAGTAACTAGCAAAAGAGTTTACCATTTACTTCTCGAAAGGGAGTTTAATTAATACATGGGGCTTAGAAATGTTGTACGGTCAGAGAATGAATTCCAGACACTTACCGTACTTCGCTCACGTAGAGTATAATTCGGGTGTTTGTTGTACAGGGTGTTCCACTCTCACTGGATGGATACTTAATTCTGAAGAGCAAGAAAACTCCAAAACTTCGAGGAAGGTTCTTAATAACAATAAAGTCAAAACAAACAAACAAAATAACGGAGATACAACGAATTCGAACAAACCTTATTAATTAATTTACATGCAATAACGCAATCCGAGATTCAGGGAACCCAACGAGAATTCATAGCAAAATTTGGAAAGGCTATCCATTATTAAATTAACCCGAGGCTCTAAAAAGAAGAAAGCTGCCAGTGTGGAATCCAAGGAGAAACTGTCTTTTCCGGAGATCTCTCCTGAAATCGACACCTCGCTTCAACACACTCATTTCTTGGGTACAGAAGTTTCGGTTCTTATCTTTTTGGCGGGATCCCTGTATCGGGGGTTGAAATGGCTTAACTATATCATGTTAATGTTAATAGTTACCTAATTGACTGGACATTTGTATGAATACTTTTGTGACTAAACTGAACTTACTAGTAACCCTACACCTTCTTCTTGTGACTCCGTATAGCAACACGGCACGGTTTAGTCAATCTCATTTAATCTATTCTTATAGCTTGGAAAATTCGCCTAAAAACCAACTATTTGATCTATTACTGTTTTCTTCACAACATTCTAACAACTTATTTAAATATCTTGGAATTCCTAAGTCTCTTCGAATGTATTTCACGAGTTATTAGAAATATCGATTTTTCTCATGGACTAAATCGACGCAGTTTGGTATCGACGATGCCCAACACATGGCCCCGACGATCTANTAGTATCTTCAGCTTTCGATTTTCCCATTGTTAATGAATCACCCTGTATAATACATAATCTAAAAAATATGTACTTCCTATTTTTGTTTATTTTAAAACTGATTGTTTATATTCAAAATATATAATTATATTCGTAATATGATCGTTGCATTATAATTATTTCTTTTTACCAAACAAACCTTAATATTTCAGATATTAACACTGCATTTATTTTTTAAGAGAAATTGAGGTTAGATTTATTCACAATATGATGCGGTTTGATATTTACTCGTCTATAACATCAATTAGGTAATTACTGATTACTATTCTATTTAGAATATTTTGAAGCCACTACTCATAGTAATCAACGATGCGATAACGCAATCCAAGATTCAGGGAACCCAACGCGAACTCATAGCAAAATTTGGAAAGACTATCCATTATTAAATTAACCCGAGGCTCTAAAAAGAAGAAAACTGCCATTGTGGAATCCAAGTAGAAACTCTCTATTTCGGAAATCTCTCCTGAAATCGACACCTCGCTTCGACACACCCATTTCTTGGGTACAGAAGTTTCGGTTCTTATCTTTTTGGCGGGATCCCTGTGTATCAGGGGTTGAAATGGCTTAACTATATCATGTTAATGTTAATAGTTACCTAATTGACTGGACTTCCATTTGTATGAATAATTTTGTGACTAAACTGAATTTACTAGTAACCCTACACCTTCCTCTTGTGACTCCGTATAGCAACATGGGACGGTTTAGTCAATCTCATTTAATCTATTCTTATAGCTTGGAAAATCCGCCTAAAAAACAACTATTTGAGCTATTACTGTTTGCTTCACAACATTCTAACAACTTATTTAAATATCTGGGAATTCCTACGTCTCTTCGAATGTATTTCACGAGTTATTAGAAATATCGATTTCATGGACTAAATCGACGCAGTTTGGTATCGACGATGCCCAACACATGGCCCCGACGATCTATGCCTACTTGTTCAAAATCATTGCTAAATTTCATGAGGCCTTCTCCGAAGGACTGCGATGGTCGAGCTTTGCAAATTTATTACTCCCGGTGACAAGAGGCACTAATTTCTCAACGAGATCATGACGACGCTAAACCTACTTGAAAACCCTTAACTTTTCAATAATTATTGTCGCCTGAGTTGACCCATCCGTTCCCAGAACTAACAAATAATCTATCCCGGCTTTTGTTATACAAATAATTATTTTTCTCTTCATATTTCTTGTGTGGAGGGTGGTCCAAGCTCGTCCTAACCACTTGATATTTTGGGAAACGATTCTTTTTGGTTAAAAAATAATCTGTAAATTAAGTTTATTTATTAATAATATGCAAACATTGCTTTTTAAACATAAAGGATTGTTTCTTTAAAATGGCAAATATCAAATAAATTTTTTATCGTTGACAACTACGGTTAAAACGATCTGAGGATACCTTATTAAAATTAATAATATACGTATAATATAATAATAATAAATTAATATATTAAACGTTGGAAAATTATTGCCTATTTGTGTGTGTGGTTTGTGTTCTAAAGATAAAGCTTATTCTTCCAATCATTCCTTTATAGATGATACCCTGTATTTGTTGGAACACTTTATATATTTGAACACATGTTCAATTTTTTTAAAAAATGACTTTTTTCATAAAATAAAAAAAATCTCTATTTGCAACTCTATCCTTGGATATACTGAATATTGTTCTCAATTGCTCACAAATTTATAATAGAATTTTGTAGACAATTTTAAAAAAATTACAAACTTACAAAGATAAAAAAATATGTATTTATTTGCATTTCAGCATAAACTTTTTTCTTAGTATTGTCTTTGATCTTATTCATTCATTTGTACAGAATTCTTCAAAATATATCATTCTTTCTTTTGACTTTGTTCTGGAGTTCTTAAAATATGGCGCACCTGTTTTAATAATTTCTTAAATACTTTGAATGTTTGGAAGTATAGCACGTCGGCGTCGTACCAGCAACCGCAGCGGTTAATATAAGGAGTACAAACTTGAATTTATTTGCTAACAGCGCAGCGACGGCACACAAAATGTATTTATAAGCTTGTACTATATCCTTCTATTTGTGCACCGCAAGTAGGTAGCAAGGTAAAACATTTTTATTGTATTTTCAAACCGTTCTTACTTTAATTTATAAAATTGTCTATACCGGATATTCATTCTAAATAGCCTCACACTTGTTCAGTGAAAAAATCTCGAGATGTGTATACAGAGTGTCGAAGAAAAGCCTGTTAGAGAAAATTGTACTTTTTAAATGTAACACCATAAATATTCGTGTTCTAATTGAAGCCTCCCTACACCTCTAACATCTGTTTCTCGAACAACTCTGTTAATTTCAGCCTTGAATGTATCACTGTTAAGTTATGTTTTTTTTAATAATTTCTTAATCATTAACAAAGTTTAATCACGATCCAGTTATTTATAAAATTGTATAAGTTCAAATAAAAATAAAATAAAAATATCTGGATACCTAGGTGTGTCTCTTTCGGATATCGATATTCGCGCATTCAATATAAATAAGTTATTTTTGTTCAACATTATGTTAATTTTCAAAACAATAAAATGGGTAGTTACCTACTGCTGACAAAAAAGAAGTGAGTTAATTAATTATCATCAAATATCATAAGGCTAGAAAGTAGTTACAGTTTTGTTTAGACATTTCATATTGTTTCATTATACAACTACTTAGTTTAATGATAATTTCCTGATAAAATGTGCTTTGTGCCTGTTTAACAGTTTCAGATATTTATTGAAAAAAAAAGATTAAGTTTACTTAACGTTATTGAGCGCTTAATATAATTAGTATCTACCCTATCTATAATATTTTACCTTGTCACGATTATCCTTCAAGTTTACAAGTTCTTCATGTTAATATCTAGCCGAGTAGTGAGAATAATTATATCGTTCCTATACAACAGCTTCATTTAATTGATTTAAGACATTATCTTTACTAATTGAGGTCCTGTGACCCTTGCTCTCCTTTGGTTGCAATGGCAGGGTATATTATTTTAAGTAGAGATGGTTGCTTCAGAGTGGATGATGTAAATTTAGGCCCTTTAGAGTGACCCTATTTTATAGACTTCCTACTTTATGTAATAGTGAGTCTGTACTTCTTCTAGCATACATGGTATTTTTTTAATGACACACCCCTGTAACTCTTGTGCACATTGTCTGATTGATGCTAAATTTAACAACCGAGGGAAAAAGGACACAATATGAAAAAAGCAATTATTTGCTCTGTTTTGTTTTCAAATTACATTTCGTTGTTAATTCTGCTCTATGATATAAACATTTTGCTTCCATGAAAGTAACTGAAAATAATTGTTACCGACGATTATTATATTATATTATATTACATATATTATATTATATTACCCCTCACGAGAAAGTGATCCTAAACATTGGACCTAAATATTGAAGTTAGCTGCTAAATTTAGCCAGTAAAATAACATATAATAGGTAGATCGTAATAAGTTTCATAAATAAAAATATTTATAGTTAAGGTAAGGTTTATGAGTTTATATCATGTAAAAGTAAAAAAGACAGTCGGCTCAGTTGTGTGTAATATTCTATTTAAATTATTTATATTTATTATACAGGGTGATACATTAACGGTATCGAGCGGCTGTATACAGGGTGTTAAAAAAAGAGTGTAAAATATTTCAGGAGGTAATAGTATGAACTAAGATAAGCAGAAAAGTCTTAATAAACATGGGTCTGCAAAGTAACGGTTGCGGAGATATGGACCACTATTCGTTTTTCAAACATTTTATTTTATTAGGAATAAACCGACAAAGGAAGCTTTTAACAAACAAAAAACAATGTTACAGAAGATGTTCTAATATAATCTGGACATCAGGCACGTTTTTCATTAAACATTTGGATGGGTATTGTAGGTGACAGGTTTCTAGGTCCTGTTGTTTTACCAAACCGATTAACAGGCGCTGCTTACCTCAACTTTCTGCAGAACACACTGTATGAGTTTTTGGAAGACATTCCTTTGAATCAGAGGCAACAAATGTGGTTCCAGCATGATGGTGCTCCAGCTCATTTTTCCATGGCCGTTAGAGAGCATTTACACCAAACTTTTCCACATAGATGGGTAGGAAGGGCCGGACCTGTTTTATGGCCTCCAAGATCGCCTGATCTGAACCCTCTAGATTTCTTTGTTTGGGGATATTTGAAGACATTAGTGTATGGTACTCCTGTAAATAGCCTGGAAGAGCTGCAGCTACGGATTAATCAAAAGTGTCAAGAAATCCAAACCAAGGAGGGTGTTTTCGAAAGAGTTCGAATATCGTTGAGACGAAGATGTCGTGCCTGCTTGGAAATGGACGGAGGGCACTTTGAACATCTTCTGTAACTTTGTTTTTTGTTTGTTAAAAGCTTCCTTTGTCGGTTTATTCCTAATAAAATAAAATGTTTGAAAAACGAATAGTGGTCCATATCTCCGCAAC